>NW_019233880.1:0-169688 GCF_002742605.1 Olea europaea var. sylvestris
GCAAGGTCCTTACCGATTGAACACTGCTATTTGTACTCTGATTTTTGACACGTTGTTTAACACTTGCATTGTTGTTAAGTGTCTATTGGAGGGAAAAATTGTTTGAAATTAAAATTGTCCAACAGGGTAATGTCACGTTGAAAAGTGTAAACTAATGTGTACACCAAAGTATACGTGTAGCAAGGTTCTTACCGATTGAACATTGTTATTTGTACAATAATTTTCGACAGGTTTTTTGACACTTGTATTGTTTTGAAGTGTCAATTGGATTGAAAAACTATTTAAAATTCAAAATGTCTAGTAGGATAATGTCCCGTGGCAAAGTGTAAATTAAAGTGTACACCAAAGTGTACATGTGGCACGGTTCTTACCGATTGAACTTACTATTAGTACACTGATTTTTGACACGTTGTTTGACACTTGCATTATTGTCAAGTGTCAATTGAAAGGGAAAACTGTTTGAAATTTATCTATCTAACCAGGACATGTCACATGGCAAGGTGTAAACTAAAGTGTACACCAAAGTGTACATGTAGCAATGTTCTTACCGATTGAACTTTGCAATTTGTACACTTATTTTTGACACATTGTTTGACACTTGCATTGTTGTCAAGTGTTAATGGGATGGGAAAACTATTTGAAATTTAAACTGTCCAACAGGGTAATGTCACGTGGCAAAGTGTAAAAAAAGTGTACACCATAGTGTACATGTAGCATGGTTCTTACCGATTGAACTTTGCTATTAGTATATTGATTTCTGACACGTTATTTGACACTTGCATTATTGTCAAGTGTCAATTGAATGTGAAAACTATTTGAAATTTATTTGTTGATCTGGGTAATGTCACATGGCAATGTGTAAACTAAAGTGTACACTATAATGTACATGTAGCAATGTTCTTACCGATTGAACTTTGCGATTTGTACACTAATTTTTGACACGTTTGACACTTGCATTGTTGTCAAGTGTCAGTGGGATGGGAAGACTATTTGAAATTTAAACTGTCCAACAGGGTAATGTCCCACATGGCAAAGCACGAAAAAAGGTGTACACCATAGTATACATGTAGCAAGGTTCTTACCGATTCAACATTTCTATTTGTACACTGATTTTCGACAGGTTGTTTGACACTTGCGTTGCTGTCAAGTGTCAAGTGGATGGGAAAACTGTTTGAAATTTATACTGTCTAACAGGGAAAAGTCACGTCGCAAAGTGTAAACTTAAGTATACACTATAGTGTGCATGTGACAAGGTCCTTACCGATTGAACATTGCTACTTGTACACTGATATTTAACTCGTTGTTAGACACTTGCATTATTGTCAAGTGTCAATTAGATGGGAAAGTTGTTTGAAATTTATATTGTCGAACGGGGTAATGTCATGTGGTAAAGTGTAAACTAAAGGGTACACCATAGTGTACATGTAGCAAGGTTCTTACCGATTGAACTTTTCTATTTGTACACTAATTTTTGACACGTTGTTAGACATTTGCATTGTTGTCAAGTGTCAATTGGATGGAAAAACTGCTAGAAATTTATACTGTCCAACAGGGTAATGTCTCATGGCAAAGTCTATACCAAAGTGTACACCACAATGTACATGTAGTAAGGTCCTTACCGATTGAACACTGCTATTTGTACTCAGATTTTTGACATGTTGTTTACCACTTGCATTGTTGTTAAGTGTCTATTGGAGGGGAAAATTGTTTGAAATTAAAATTGTCCAACAGGGTAATGTCACGTTGAAAAGTGTAAACTAATGTGTACACCAAAGTATACGTGTAGCAAGGTTCTTACCGATTGAACATTGTTATTTCTACAATAATTTTTGACAGGTTTTTTGACACTTGTATTGTTTTGAAGTGTCAATTGGATTGAAAAAATATTTGAAATTCAAAATGTCTAGTAGGATAATGTCCCGTGGCAAAGTGTAAACTAAAGTGTACACCAAAGTGTATATGTGGCACGGTTCTTACCGATTGAACTTTGCTATTAGTACACTGATTTTTGACACGTTGTTTGACACTTGCATTATTGTCATGTGTCAATTGAAAGGGAAAACTGTTTGAAATTTATCTATCTAACTGGGAAATGTCACATGGCAAGCTGTAAACTAAAGTGTACACCAAAGTGTATATGTAGCAATGTTCTTACCGATTGAACTTTGCAATTTGTACACCTATTTTTGACACATTGTTTGACACTTGCATTGTTGTCAAGTGTTAATGGGATGGGAAAACTATTTGAAATTTAAACTGTCCAACAGGGTAATGTCACATGGCAAAGTGTAAAAAAAAGTGTACACCATAGTGTACATGTAGCATGGTTCTTACCGATTGAACTTTGCTATTAGTATACTAATTTTTGACACGTTATTTGACACTTGCATTATTGTCAAGTGTCAATTGAATGTGAAAACTCTTTGAAATTTATTTGTCTAACTGGGTAATGTCACATGGCAATGTGTAAACTAAAGTGTACACCATAGTGTACATGTAGCAATGTTCTTACCGATTGAACTTTGCGATTTGTACACTAATTTTTGACACGTTGTTTGACATTTGCATTGTTGTCAAGTGTTAATGGGATGGGAAATCTGTTTGAAATTTAAACTGTCCAACAGGGTAATGTCACGTCGCAAAGTGTAAAAAAAAGTGTACACCATAGTATACATGTAGCAAGGTTCTTACCGATTCAACATTGCTATTTGTACACTGATTTTTGACATGTTGTTAGACATTTACATTGTTGTCAAGTGTCAATGGGATGGGAAAACTGTTGGAAATTTATATTGTCCAACAGGATAATGTCTTGTGGCAAATTCTAAACTGAAGTGTACACCACAGTGTACATGTAGCAAGGTCCTTACCGAATGAACACTGCTATTTGTACTCTAATTTTTGACACGTTGTTTAACACTTGCATTGTTGTTAAGTGTCAATTGGAGGGAAAAATTGTTTGAAATAAAAACTGTCCAACAGGGTAATGTCACATTGAAAATTGTAAACTAATGTCTACACCATAGTATACGTGTGGCAAGGTTCATACCGATTGAACATTGTTATTTGTACACTAGTTTTCGATAGGTTTTTTGACACTTGTATTGTTTTGAAGTGTTAATTAGATGAAAAAACTATTTGAAATTCAAAATGTCCAGTAGGATAATGTCATGTGGCAAATTGTAAACTAAAGTGTACATGTAGCATGGTTCTTACCGATTGAACTTTGCTATTTGTACACTAATTTTTGACACGTTGTTAGACATTTGCATTGTTGTCAAGTGTCAATTGGATGGGAAAACTGTTGGAAATTTATATTGTCCAACAGGATAATGTCTTGTGGCAAATTCTAAACTTAAGTGTACACCACAGTGTACATGTAGCAAGGTCCTTACCGATTGAACACTGCTATTTGTACTCTGATTTTTGACACGTTGTTTAACACTTGCATTGTTGTTAAGTGTCAATTGGAGGGAAAAATTGTTTGAAATAAAAACTGTCCAACAGGGTAATGTCACATTGAAAATTGTAAACTAATGTCTACACCATAGTATACGTATGGCAAGGTTCATACCGATTGAACATTGTTATTTGTACACTAGTTTTCGATAGGTTTTTTGACACTTGTATTGTTTTGAAGTGTCAATTAGATGAAAAAACTATTTGAAATTCAAAATGTCCAATAGGATAATGTCATGTGGCAAAGTGTAAACTAAAGTATAAATGTAGCATGGTTCTTACCGATTGAACTTTGCTATTAGTACACTAATTTTTGACACGATGTTTGACACTTGCATTATTGTCAAGTTTCAATTGAATGGGGAAACTGTTTGAAATTTATCTATCTAACTAGGAAATGTCATATGGTAAGTTGTAAACTAAAGTGTACACCAAAGTGTAAATGTAGCAATGTTCTTACCGATTGAGCTTTGCGATTTGTACACTTATTTTTGACACGTAGTTTAACACTTGTATTGTTGTCAAGTGTCAATGGGATGGGAAAACTGTTTGAAATTTAGACTGTCCAACAGGGTAATGTTACATGGCAAAGTGTAAAAAAAAGTGCACACCACAGTGTACATGTAGCATGGTTCTTACCGATTGAACTTTGCTATTTGTACACTGATTTTTAACACGTTGTACGACACTTGTATTGTTTTCAAGTGTTAATTAGATGAGAAAATTGTTTCTAGTTTAAACTATTCAACATGGTAATGCCACGTAGCAAAGTGTAATCTAAAGTGTACACCATAGTGTACATATAGAAAGGTCCTTACCGATTGAACATTGCTATTTGTACACTGATTTTTGACATGTTGTTGGACACTTGCATTGTTGTCAAGTGTCAATTACATGGGAAAGCTGTTTGAAATTTAAACTGCCCGACGGGGTAATGTCAGGTGATAAAGTGTAAACTAAAATGTACACCACAGTGTACATGTAGCAAGGTCCTTACCGATTGAACTTTGCCATTTGTACACCAATTTTCGACAGATTTTTTGACACTTGCATTGTTATCAAGTATCAATTGGATGGAAAAACTGTTTGAAATTTAAACTGCCCAATAGGATAATGTCACGTGGCAAAGTGTGAACTATAGTGTACACCATAGTGTACATGTAGCATTGTTCATACAGATTGAACTTTGCTATTTGTACACTGATTTTGGACACGTTCTTTGACACTTGCAATGCTGTCTAGCATCAAATTGATGGGAAAACTATTTGAAATTTAAAATTTCAGGTAATGTCACATGGCAAAGTGTAAACTAAAGTGTACACCATATTGTACACGTAGCAAGGTTCTTATCGATTTAACTTTGCAACTTGTACACCGATTTTTGAAACGTTGTTTAACACTTGCATTGTTGTCAAGTGTTAATTGGATGGGAAAAGTGTTTGAAATTTATACTACCTATCAGGGTAATGTCACGTGGCAAAGTGTAAACTAAAGTGTGCACTATAGCGTACATGTAATAAGGTCCCTACTGATTGAATATTGCAACTTGTACACTGATTTTTAACATGATGTTTGACACTCGCATTGTTGCCAAGAGTCAATTGGATGGGAAAACTGTTTGAAACTTATACTGTATAACAGGGTAATGTCACGTGGTAAAGTGTAAACTAAAGTGTACACCATAGTGAACATGTAGCAAGGTTTCTACCGATTGAACTTTCCTATTTGTACATTGATTTTCGGCACGTTGGTTGTCACTTGCATTGTTGCCTAGTGTCCATTAGATTGGAAAACTGTTTGAAATTTAAATTTTCCAAAAAGGCAGTGTCACGTGGTAAAGTGTAAACTAAAGTGTACACCATAGTGCACATATAACAAGGTCCTTACCAATTGAACATTGCTACTTGTACAGCGATTTTTAACATATTGTTTGACACTTGCATTGTTTTCAAGTGTCAATTGGATGGAAAACTGTTTGAAATTTATACTGTCTAATAGGGCAATGTCACCTCGCAAAGTATAAACTAAAGTGTACACCATAGTGTACATGTAACAAGGTCCCTATCGATTGAACATTGCTACTTGTACACTGATTTTTAACACGTTGTTTGACACTTGCATTATTTTCAAGTGTCAGTTGGATGGGAAAACTGTTGGAAATTTAAACTGCCCAATAGGGTAATGTCACGTGGTAAAGTGTAAACTAAAGTGTGCACCATAGTGTACATGTAGCCAGGTCCTTACCATTTTAACTTTGCTATTTGTACGCTTGCATTGTTGTCTAGTGTCAATTGGATGGAAAAATTGCTTGAAATTTAAATTGTCCAACATCGCAATGTTGCGTGATAAACTATAATCTAGAGTGTACACCATAGTATACATGTAGCAAGGTTCTTACCGATTGAACTTTGCTATTTGTACACCAATTTTTGACATGTTGCTCGATGCTTGCATTGTTGTCAAGTGTCAATTGGATGGAAAAACTGTTTGAAATTTATACAATCTAACACAACAATGTCACGCGGTAAAGTGTAAACTAAAGTGTACTCCATAGTGTTCATGTAGCAAGGTCTTTACCGATTGAACATTGCTATTTGTACACTGATATTTGACACGTTATTTGACACTTGCATTCTTTTCAAGTGTCAATTGGTTGGAAAAACTATTTGAAATTTAAACTATCCAACCGGGTAATGTCAAGTGGTAAAGTGTAAACAAAAGTGTACACCATAGTGTACATGTAGCAAGGTTCATACCGATTGAACTTTGCTGCTTGTACACTGATTTTTGACACGTTGTTTGACACTTGCACTATTGTCAAGTGTCAATTGGACGGGAAAATTGTTTGAAATTTATTCTGTCTAACAGGGTAATGTCATGTGGTAAAGTGTAAATTAAAGTGTACACCATCGTGTACATGTAGCAATGTTCTTACCGATTGAAATTTGCTATTTGTTCACTGATTTTTGACATGTTTTTTGACACTAACATTGCTGTCAAGTGTCAACTGGATGGTAAAACTTTTTGAAATTTATACTGTCTAACAAGGTAAAGTCACATGGTAAAGTGTACACCATAGTGTACAAGTAAAAAGGTCCTTATCGATTGAACATTGCTACTTGTACACAGATTTTTAACACGTTATTTGACACTTGCTTTGTTTTCAAGTGCGGATTGGAAGGGAAAATGGTTCGAAATTTAAACTGTCCAA
Organism: Olea europaea var. sylvestris; assembly: GCF_002742605.1. Lineage (NCBI taxonomy): Eukaryota > Viridiplantae > Streptophyta > Magnoliopsida > Lamiales > Oleaceae > Olea > Olea europaea. Next base: position 6,671 of record NW_019233880.1, read on the forward strand.
CAGGTTAATGTCACGTAGTAAAGTGTAAACTAAAGTGTATACCATAGTGTACGTGTAGCAAGGTTCTTACCGATTGAACTTTGCTATATGTACACAGATATTTAACACGTTGTTTAACACTTGCATTTTTGTCAAGTGTCAATTGGATGTGAAAACTGCTTGAAATTTAAACTGTCCAATAGGTTAAAGTCACGTGGCAAAGTGTAAACTAAACTGTACACCATAGTGTACGTGTAACAAGGTTCTTACCGATTGAACTTTACTATATGTACACTGATATTTGACACGTTGTTTGACACTTGCATTGTTGTCAAGTGTCAATTGGATGGGAAAACTGTTTGAAATTTAAACTGCCCAATAGGGTAATGTCACGTGGCAAAGTATAAATTAAAGTGTATACCATAGTGTACGTGTAACAAGGTTCTTACCGATTGAACTTTACTATATGTACACTAATATTTGACACGTTGTTTGACACTTGCATTATTGTCTAGTGTCAATTGGATTGGAAAACTGTTTGAGATTCATACACTAATAGGGTAATGTCACGTGGCAAAGTGTAAACAAAAGTGTACACCATAGTGTACATGTAGCATGGTTTTTACCGATTGAACTTTTCTATTTGTACACTGATTTTTGACACGTTGTTTGACACTTGAATTTTTGTCAAGTGTCAATTGGATGGGATAACTCTTTGAAATTTATATTGTGGAACAGGGTAATGTCACATGTCGAAGTGTAAACTAAAATGTACACCATAGTGTACCTGCAGCAAGGTTCTTGTCGATTGAGCTTTGCTATTTGTACACTATTTTTTGAGACGTTGATTGACACTTGCATTGTTTTTAAGTGTCAATTGGATGGGAAAACTGTTTGAAATTTATGCTGTCTAACAGGGTAATGTCATGTGGTAAAGTGTAAACTAAAGTGTACACCATAGTGTACATGTAACAAGGTCTTTATTGATTGAACATTGCTACTCGCACACTGATTTTCAACACGTTGTTTGACACTTACATTGTTTTTAAGTGTCAATTGGAAGGGAAAACTGTTTGAAATTTAAACTATCCAACAGGGTAATGTCACGTGGTAAAGTGTAAACTAAACTGTACACCATAGTGTACATGTAGCATGGTCCTTACCGATTGAACATTGTTCTTTGTACACTGATTTTTGACATGTTGTTTAACACTTGTATTATTGTCAAGTGTCAATTGGATGGGAAAACCATTTGAAATTTATGCAATCTAACATGGTAACGTCACGTGGCAAAGTGTAAACAAAAGTGTACACCATAGTGTACATGTAGCATGGTTCTTACCCATTGAACTTTGCTATTTGTACAATGATTTTTGACACGTTATTTGACAGTTGCATTGTTATGAAGTGTCAATATGATTGGAAAACTATTTGAAATCTAAACTATCCAATAGGGTAATGTCACATGGTAAAGTGTAAATTAAAGTGTACACCATCGTGTATATGTAGCAAGATTCTTACCAATTGAACTTTCCTATTTGTACGTTGATGTTCGACACATTTTTTGACACTTGCATTGTTGTCAAGTGTCATTTGGATGGGAAAACTGTTTGAAATTTATACAATCTAACAGGGTAATGTCACGTGGGAAAGTGTAAACAAAAGTGTACACCATAGTGTACATGTAGCAAGGTTCTTACTGATTGAACTTTGCTATTTGTACACAGATTTTGGTCACGTTCTTTGACACTTGCATTGTTGTCAAGTGTCAATTGGATGGGAGAACTATTTGAAATTTAAACTGTCCAACAGGGTAATGTCACGTTGTAAAGTGTAAATTAAAGTGTACACCATCGTGTACATGTAGCAACATTCTTACCGATTGAACTTTCCTATTTGTACGCTAATGTTTGACACGTTTCTTGACACTTACATTGTTGTCAAGTGTCAGTTGGATGGGAAAACTATTTGAAATTTATACAATCTAACAGGGTAATGTCATGTTGTACGGTGTAAACAAAAGTGTACACCATAGTATACATGCAACAAGGTCTTACCGATTGAACTTTGCTATTTGTACACCGATTTCTAACACGTTGTTTGACACTTGCATTGTTGTCAAGAGTCAATTGGATGGGAAAACTCTTTGAAATTTAAACTGTCTAATAGGATAATATCACGTGGTAAAGTATAAAATAAAGTGTACACCGTTGTGTGCATGTAGCAAGATTTTTGCCGATTGAACTTTCCTATTTCTACACTGATATTGGACACGTTGTTTGACACTTGTATTGTTGTCAAGTGTGAATTGGATGGGAAAACTGTTTGGAATTTAAACTTTCCAATAGGGTAATGTCATGTGGAAATGTGTAAATTAAAGTGTACACAATAGTGTACATATAACATGGTCCTTACCTATGAAACATTGCTACTTGTACACTGATTTTTAACATATTGTTTGACACTTGCATTGTTTTCAAGTGTCAGTTGGATGTGAAAATAGTTTGAAATTTAAACCGTCCAACAATGTCCGGTCACGTGGCAAAGTGTAAACTAGAGTGTATACCATAGAGTACATGTAGCAAGATTCTTACCGATTGAACTTTCCTATTTGTACGCTAATGTTTGACACGTTGTTTGACACTTGCATTGTTGTCAAGTGTCAATTGGATGGGAAAACTGTTTGAAATTTAGACTGTGCAGTAGGGTAATGTCACCTGGCAATGTGTAAACTAAAGTGTACACCATAGTGTACATATAACCAGGTCCTTACCGATTAAACATTGCTACTTGTGCATCGATTTTTAACATATTGTTTGACACTTGCATTGTTTTCAAGTGTCAATTGGATGTGAAAACTGTTTGAAATTTATACTATTTAACAGGGTAATGTCACTGGTTAAAGTGTAAACTAAAGTGTACACCATAGTGTACATGTACCAAGGTCCTTATCGATTGAACATTGCTACTTGTACACTGATTTTTAACACGTTGTTTAACACTTGCATTGTTTTCAATTGTCAGTTGGATGGAAAAACAGTTTGAAATTTAAACTGTCCAATAGGGTAATGTCACGTGTTAAAGTATAAATTAAAGTGTACACCATCGTGTACATGCAGCAAGATTCTTACCGATTGAACTTTCCTTTTTGTTCGCTAATGTTTGACACTTTTTTGACACTTGCATTGTTGTAAAGTGTCAATTGGATGGGAAAACTATTTGAAATTTTTACAATCTAATAGGGTAATGTCACGTGGCAAAGAGTAAACAAAAGTGTACCCCATAGTGTACATGTAGCATAGTTCTTACCGATTGAACTTCGCTATTTGTACACTGATTTTTAACACGTTGATTGACACTTGCATTGTTATCAAGTGTCAATTGGATGGGAGAATTGTTTTAAATTTAAACTATCTAATAGGATAATGTCACGTGGCAAAGTGTAAACTAAAGTGTACACCATAGTGTACATATGGCAAGGTTCTTGCCGATTGGACTTTGCTATTTGTACACTGATTTTTGACACGTTGTTTGACAGTTGCATTGCTGTCAAGTGTCAATTGGATGGAAAAATTCTTTGAAATTTAAACTGTCTAACTGGGTAATGTCACATGGTAAAGTGTAAACTAAAGTGTACACCGTAGTGTACACATAACAAGATTTTTGCCGATTGAACTTTCTTATTCCTACACTGATATTGGACATGTTGTTTGACACTTGCATTGTTGTAAAGTGTCAATTGGATGGGAAAACTATTTGAAATTTAAGCTGTCCAACAGGGTAATGTCACGTGGCAAAGTGTAAACTAAAGTGTATACCATTGTGTACGTGTAGCAAGGTTCTTACAGATTGAAATTTACTATATGTACACCGAGATTTGACACGTTGTTTGACACTTGCAGTGTCGTCAAGTGTCAATTGGATGGAAAAACTGTTTGAAATTTATACGCTAATAGGGTAATGTCACGTGGCAAAGTGTAAACAAAAGTGTACACCATAGTGTACATGTAGCATGGTTCTTACCGATTGAACTTTTCTATTTGTACACTGATTTTTGACACGTTGTTTGACACTCGCATTGTTGTCAAGTGTCAATTGGATGGGATAACTCTTTGAAATTTATATTGTCGAACAGGATAATGTCACGTGACAAAGTGTAAATTAAAGTGTACACCATAGTGTACCTACAGCAAGGTTCTTATCGTTTGAACTTCGCTATTTGTACAATGATTTTTGAGACGTTGATTGACGCTTGCATTGTTTTCAAGTGTCAATTGGATGGGAAAATTGTTTGAAATTTATACTGTCTTACAGCGTAATGTCACGTGGTAAAGTGTAAACTAAAGTGGACACCATAGTGTACCTGTAACAAGGTCCTTATCGATTGAACATTGCTACTCGTACACTGATTTTTAACACGTTGTTTGATTCTTGCATTGTTTTCAAGTGTCAATTGGAAGGGAAACTGTTTAAATTTAAACTGTACTGTAACATCCCGACCCCTAGTGGACCGGAACGCTACTTACTTTACTTAACTTAATCGGTGGTTTAGTAACAAGTGTATACGTTTTAGCGGAAGCTTACATCTTCGGATAATAATTTAAATGACAATACTTTAAATACTTTAAATAGAAACACTGAATCATTTTTCAAAATAAACAAATGTAATTTATTTGAAGAAAACATAACTTGTTCTCGCATTCTGCATTATTCAAAACTTTAAAGAAATAACATTGGAAAACATTTCATAAAAATAAATCCAAATCACTTATTCATCGGATTTCCAGGGGCTCGTTGCATCACTCTCCATCTTCTCCTCTATCCATGCCCGAGGTAGAATTCCTTCAATCTGTAGAGATGGGATTAAACCCGTGAGTTGAAAACTCAATAGGTGTCATAGGTGCATTCGTGATCAAGCTATACATTTCAAAACATTAACTTTATAACTTTTCATACATGCCGTACCCGGAGGCACCATTTGACATACGAACATTTCTTCAACATAGAGGGGTATGCCGTACCGGAGTACCATTTGACATACAACCATTAATATAGAGGGATATGCCGTACCGGAGTACCATTTGACATACAAACGTTAACATGAATCGAAACTTATAACTTAACTCGATTAAACACATTGCACCTCTACCTACCTTGATTGATGCTTTTGAAATTTTAAGAACTTGGATTGAAAACTTCGATGAAACTTGGACATTGAAAGAAATGCACTCCTTGGATGTTTGAAAACCGTTGAGAATTGATGCTTGAAAACACTTCTAAAACTTCTAGGAAAAATAGTTTTCCTCCCTCTCTTTTTCTCTCTTGGAAACTCTTTCTTTAGTATGTAAAAGCTCTTGCTTTTGGCGTGAGAAAAATGAGTGAAATGAGGTCTCTATTTATAGGTAAATATCCCATAACTTAAAGCAAATGAAGGGTCAAATTTTATTTAAGAGAGAAAACATGGGTGCCATTTAAGTTTGAGGTTAAATGCTTCAATTTAGTGGGGTTTTTATTGCCAAAAACGTGGGTGGCCCTTTGAGAAAATAATTGATGAAAATAAATATTTAAATTCTAGAGAAAAATGAGAATTTTCATTTCAGGCAGTTTCAGTTGACTGGTTGACACTGCATAGCCTTCACTATTTCTATCATAACTTCTTCTCCCGATATCCGATTGAGATAATTCAAAGTGCATTGGAAAGCTAACTTAAATAGATACAACGTTTATCTAGATATTGTTTTCCAAATCGAATGTTTCCTATGTCAAACATGGGTCTCAAATGAGATTAAAAATCTAAAGTATACTTTAGTCATCCAATATTCATGTCTTAGTGCCACAAAGGTGTCTAGAATTATTTGGGGTTCTACATGTACAATAGGTTAATTTCATGTGGTAAAGTGTAAATTAAAGTGTACACCATAGTGTACATGTAGCATGGTCTTTATCGATTGAACTTTGTTCTTTGTACACTGATTTTTGACATGTTGTTTAACACTTGTATTGTTGTCAAATGTCAATTGGATGGGAAAACTATTTGAAATTTATACAATCTAACATGATAACGTCACGTGGAAAAGTGTAAACAAAAGTGTACACCATAGTGTACATGTAGCATGGTTCTTACCGATTGAACTTTGCTATTTGTACACTGATTTTTGACACGTTGTATGGCACTTGCATTGTTTTCAAGTGTCAATTGGATGGAAAAACTGTTTGAAATCTAAACTGTCCAAAAAGGTAATGTCACATGATAAAGTGTAAATTAAAGTGTATAGCATCGTGTATATGTAGCAAGATTCTTACCGATTGAACTTTCCTATTTGTACGCTGATGTTTGACATGTTTTTTGACACTTGCCTTGTTGTCAACTGTCAGTTGGATGGGAAAACTATTTGAAATTTATACAATCTAATAGGGTAATGTCACGTGGCAAAGTGTAAACAAAAGTGTACACCATAGTGTACACGTAGCAAGGTTCTTACCGATTGAACTTTGTATTTGTACACTCATTTTAGCCACGTTGTTTGGCACTTGCATTGTTGTCAAGTATCAATTGGATGGGAAAACTGTTTGAAATTTAAACTATTCAATAGTGTAATGTCACATTGTATAGTGTAAATTAAAGTGTACAACATCGTGTACATGTAGCAAGATTCTTACCGATTGAACTTTCCTATTTGTACACTAATTTTTGACACATTTTTTGACACTTGCATTGTTGTCAAGTGTTAGGTGGATAGGAAAACTATTTGAAATTCATACAATCTAACAGGGTAATATCACGTGGTACGGTGTAAATAAAAGTGTACACCATAGTGTACATGTAGCGAGGTTCTTACCGATTGAACATTGCTACTTGCACACTGATTTTTAACATATTGTTTGACACTTGCATTGTTTTCAAATGTCAATTGGATGTGAAAATAGTTTGAAATTTAAACTGTCCAACAAGGTAGTGTCATGTGGCAAAGTGTAAACTAAAGTGTACACCATAGTGTACATGTTGCAAGATTTTTGCCGATTGAACATTCCTGTTTGTACGCTAATGTTTGACACATTGTTTGACACTTGCATTGTTGTCAAGTGTCAACTGGGTGGGAAAATTGTCCGAAATTTAAACTGTCCAACAGGGTAATGTCACGTGGCAATGTGTTTACTAAAGTGTACACCGTAGTAAACATATAACCAGGTCCTTACCGATTGAATATTACTACTTGTACACCGATTTTTAGCATATTGTTTGACACTTGCATTGTTTTCAAGTGTCAATTGGATGTGAAAACTATTTGAAATTTATACTGTCTAACAGGATAATGTAACCTGGCAAAGTGTAAACTAAAGTATACACCATAGTGTACATGTAACAATGTCCTTATTGATTGAACATTGCTATTTGTACAGTGATTTTTAACACGTTGTTTGACACTTGCATTATTTTCAAGTGTCAGTTGGATGGGTTAACTATTTAAAATTGAAACTGCCCAACAGGGTAATGTCACGTGGTAGAGTGTAAATTAAAGTATACACCATCGTGTACATGCAGCAAGATTCTTACCAATTGAACTTTCCTATTTGAAAGCAAAAGTTTGACACATTTTTTGACACTTGCATTGTTGTAAATTGTCAATTGGATGGGAAAACTATTTGAAATTTATACGATCTAACAAGGTAATGTCACGTGGCAAAGAGTAAACAAAAGTGTACACCATAGTGTACATGTAACAAGATTCTTACCCATTGAATTTTGCTATTTGTACACTGATTTTTGACACGTTGTTTGACACTTGCATTGTTTTCAAGTGTCAATTGGATGGGAGAATTGTTTGAAATTTAAACTGTCCAATAGGGTAATGTCACATGGCAAAGTGTACATGTGGAAAGGTTCTTACCGATTGAACTTTACTATTTGTACACTGATTTTTGACACGTTGTTTGACATTTGGATTGTTGTCAAGTGTCAATTAGATGGGAAAACTCTTTGAAATTTAAACTGTCTAACAGGGTAATGTCAAGTGGTAAAGTGCTAACTAAAGTGTACACCGTAGTGTACATGTAGCAAGATTTTTGCCGATTGAACTTTCCTATTTCTACACTGATATTTGACACGTTGTTTGACACTTGCATTGTTATCAAGTGTCAATTGGATGGGAAAACTGTTTGAAATTTAAACTTTCTAATAGGGTAATGTCACGTGGCAATGTGTAAACTAAAATGTACACCATATTGTACATATAACAAGGTCCTTACCGATTGAACATTGCGACTTGTACACTGATTTTTAACATATTATTTGACACTTGCATTATTTTCAAGTGTCAATTGGATGGGAAAACTATTTGAAATTTATACAGTCTAACAGGGTAATGTCACCTGGCAAAGTTTAAACTAAAGAATACACCATAGTGTACATGTAACAAGGTCCTTACCGATTGAACATTCCTACTTGTACACTGACTTTTAACATATTATTTGACACTTGCATTGTTTTCAAATGTCAATAGGATGAGAAAACTGTTTGAAATTTATACTGTCTAACAGGGTAATGTCACTTGGCAATGTCTAAACTAAAGTATACACCACCGTGTACATGTAACATGGTGCTTATCGATTGAACATTGCTACTTGTAGACTGGTTTTTAACACGTTTTTGACACTTACATTGTTTTCAAGCGTCAGTTGGATGGAAAAACTGTTTTAAATTTAAACTGTCCAACAGGATAATGTCACGTGGTAAAGTGTAAATTAAAGTGTACACCATCGTGTACATGTAGCAAGATTCTTACGGATTGAACTTTCTGATTTCTACGCTGATGTTTGACACTTTTTTAACACTTGCATTGTTGTAAAGTGTCAATTGGATGGGAAAACTATTTGAAATTTATACAATCTAACAGGGTAATGTCACGCGGCAAAGAGTAAACAAAAGTGTACACCATAATGTACATGTAGCATGGTTCTTACCGATTGAACTTTGCTATTTGTACACTGATTTTTGAAACGTTGTTTGAGACTTGCATTGTTTCCAAGTGTCAATTGGATGTGAGAATTGTTTGAAATTTAAACTATTCGATAGGGTAATGTCACATAGTAAAGTGTAAACTAAACTATACACCATAGTGTACATCTAGCAAGGTTCTTACCGATTGAACTTTGCTATTTGTGCATGAATTTTTTATATGTTGTTTGACACTTGCGTTATTATCAAGTGTCAATTGGATGGGAAAACTCTTTGAAATTTAAACTGTCTAATAGGGTAATATCTCATGGTAAAGTGTAAACTAAAGTGTACACCGTAGTTTACATGTAGCACGATTTTTGCCGATTGAACTTTCCTATTTCTACACTGATATTTGACACATTGTTTGACACTTGCGTTGTTGTCAAGTGTCAATTGGATGGGAAAACTATTTGAAATTTATACTATCTAATAGGATAATGTCACTGGCAAAGTATAAACTAAAGAGTACACCAAAGTGTACATGTAACAAGGTCCTTACCGATTGAACATTACTACTTGTACACTGATTTTTAACATATTGTTTGACACTTGCATTGTTTTCAAGTGTCAATTGGATGCGAAAACTGTTTGAAATTTATACTGTCTAACAGGGTAATGCCACCAGGCAAAGTGTAAACTAAAGTGTACACCATAGTGTACATGTAACAAAGTCTTTATCGATTGAACATTGCTACTTGAACACAGATTTTTAACACGTTGTTTGACACTTGCATTGTTTTCAAATGTCAATTGGATAGGAAAACTATTTGAAATTTAAACAGTCCAGCTGTGTAATGTCACATGGTAAAGTGTACATCATAGTGTACATGTAGCAAGGTTCTTACCGATTGAAATTTGCTATTTGTACACAGATTTTTGACACGTTGTTTGACACTTACATTGTTGTAAAGTGTCAATTGGAATGGAAAACTCTTTGAATTTTAAACTGTCCGGCAGGGTAATGTCATTTAAACTGTCCAACAGGGTAATGTCATTTGAACTGTCCAACAGGGTAATGTCACGTTGCAATGTGTAAACTGAAATATACACCCTAGTGTACATCTAATAAGGTCCTTACAGATTGAACATTGCTACTTGTACACTGATTTTTAACATATTGATTGACACTTGCATTGTTTTCATGTTTCAATTGGAAGGAAAAATTGGTTGAAATTTATACTATCTAAAAGGGTAATGTCACCTGGCAAACTGTAAACTAAAGTGTACACCATAGTGTACATGTAACAAGGTCTTTATAGATTGAACATTGCTACTTGTACACTGATTTTTAACAAGTTGTTTGACACTTGCATTGTTTTCAAGTGTCAATTGGATGAGAAAACTATTTGAAATTTAAACTGTCCAATAACGTAATATCACTTAGTAAAGTGTAAACTAAAGTGTACACCATAGTGTACATGTAGCAAGGTCCTTACCGATTGAACATTGCTACTTGTACACTAATTTTAACATATTGTTTGACATTTGCATTGTTTTCAAGTGTCAATTGGATGAGAATACTATTTGAAATTTAAACTGTACAACAGGGTAATGTCACGTGGAAAAGTGTAATCTAAAGTGTACACCATAGTGTACATGTACCAAGATCCTTATCGATTTAACATTGCTACTTGTACACTGGTTTTTAACACGTTGTTTGACACTTGCATTGTTCTCAAGTGTCAATTGGATGGAAAAACTGTTTAAAATTTAAACTATCCAATAGGGTAATGTCACTTGGTAAAGTGTGAACTAAAGTGTACACCATAGTGTACATGTAGCAAGGTTCTTACCGATTGGACTTTGCCATTTGTACACTGATATTTGACACGTTGTTTGACACTTGCGTTGTTGTCAAGTGTCACTTGGATGGAAAAACTGTTTGAAATTTATACTGTCTAATAGGGTAATGTCACATGGCAAAGTGTAAACTGAAGTGTACACCATAGTGTACATGTAGCAAGGTCATTATATATCGAACTTTGCTATTTGTGCACTGATTTTTGGCAAATTTTTTTACACTTGCATTGCTGTCAAGTGCCAATTGGATGGGAAAATTGGTTGAATTTTAAACTGTCCAACAGGGTAATGTCACATGGAAATGTGTAAACTAAAGTGTATACCATAATGTACATGTAACAAGGTTCATACCGATTGAACTTTCGTATTTGTACACTAATTTTTGACAAGTTGTTTGACACCTGCATTGTTCTCAAGTGTCAATTGGATGGGTAAACTATTTGAAATTCAAACTGTCCAACAAGGTAATGTCACGTAGGAAATTGTAAACTAAAGTATATGTCATAGTGTACATGTAGCATGGTTCATATGGATTGAACTTTGCTAATTGTACACTAATTTTTGACATGTTTTTTGACACTTGAATTGTTGTCAGGTGTCAATTTGATGGGAAAACTGTTTGAAATTTAAACTGTCAAACAGGGTAATGTCACGTGACAAAGTATAAACTAAAGTGTGTACACCATAGTGTACATGTACCAAGGTTCTTACTAATTGAACTTTGCTATTTGTACACTAATTTTGGACACGTTGTTTGACACTTACATGGTTGTCTAGTGACAACTGGATGGGAAAGCTGTTTGAAATTTTAATTGTCCAACATTGCAATGTCATGTGGCAAAATATAAACTAAAGTGTACACCATACTGTACATGTAGCAAGGTTCTTATCGATTGAACTTTGCTATTTGTACACCGATTTTTGACATGTTGTTTGACACTTGCATTGTTGTTAAGTGTTAATTGGATGGAAAAACTGTTTGAAATATATACTGTCTAACAAGGTAATGTAACGTGGCAAAGTGTAAACTAAAGTGTACACCATAGTATTCATGTAGCAAGGTCCTTACCGATTGAACATTGCTATTTGTACACTGATTTTTGACACGTTGCTTGACACTTGCATTGTTTTCAAGTGTTAATTGGATGGAAAAATTATTTAAAATTTAAACTGTCCAATAGGATAATGTCATGTGGTAAAGTATAAATTAAGGTGTACACCATCGTGTACAAGTAGCAAGATTCTTATCGATTGAACTTTCTTATTTGTACACTGATATTTGACACGTTGTTTGAGACTTGCATTGCTGTCAAGTGTTAATTGGACGGGAAAACTATTTAAAATTTACACAATCTAAAAGGGTATTGTCACGTGGCAAAGTATAAACTAAAGTGTACACAATAGTGTACATTTTGCAAGGTCCTTACCGATTGAACTTTGCTATTTGTACACCGATTTTTGACATGTTGTTTGACACTTGCATTGTTGTTAACTGCCAATTGGATGGGAAAACTATTTGAAATCTATACTGCCTAACAGGGCAATGTCACGTAGCAAAGTGTAAACTAAAGTGTACACCATAGTGTTTATGTAGCAATGTCCTTACCGATTGAACATTGCTATTTGTAGACTGATTTTTGACATGTTGTTTGGCACTTTCATTATTTTCAAGTGTCAATTGGATGGAAAAATTGTTTGAAATTTAGACTGTCCAACAGGGTAACGTCACGTGGTAAAGTGTAAATTAAGGTGTACATCATCGTGTACATGTGGCAAGATTCTTACCGATTGAAATTCGCTATTTGTACATTGATTTTGACACGTTGATTGACACTTGCATTGTTGTTAAGTGTCAATTGGATGGAAAAACTATTTGAAATTTAAACTATCCAACAGGGCAATGTCACGTGGCAAACTGTAAACTAAAGTGCACACCATAGTGTACATATAGCAAGGTTCTAACCAATTGAACTTTGCTATTTGTACTCCGATATTTGGCACATTGTTTAACCCTTGCATTGTTGTCATGTGTCAATTGGATGGGAAAACTGTTTAAAATTTATGCGGTCTAACAGGGTAATGTCACGTGGCAAAGTGTAAACTGAAGTGTAAACCCTAGTGTACATGCAACAAGGTTCTTACCAATTGAACATTGCTACTTGTACATTGATTTTTGACACGTTGTTTGACACTTACAATATTTTGAAGTGTCAATTAGATGGGAAAACTGTTTGAAATTTAAACTGTCCAACAAGGTAAAGTCATGTGGTAAAGTGTGAACTAAAGTGTACACCATAGTGTACATGTAGCAAGATCCTTACCGATTGAACATTGTTATTTGTACATTGATTTTTGACACGTTGTTTAACACTTGCATTGTTGTCAAGTGTTAATTGGATTGGAAAACTTTTTGAAATTTAAACTGTCCAACAGGGTAATGTCACGTGGCAAAGTGTAAACTAAAGTGTACACCATAGTGTACATGTAGCAAGGTCCTTACCGATTCTACTTTGCTATTTGTATACTAATTTTTGACGTGTTTTGACACTTACATTGTCATCAATTGTCAACTAGATGGAAAATCTGTTTAAAATTTAAACTGTCCACTAGGCACATGGCAAAGTGTAAACTAAAGTGTACACCATAGTGTACATGTAGCATGGTTCATGCAGATTCAACTTTGCTATTTCTACATTGATTTGTAACACGTTATTTGACACTTGCATTGTTGTCAAGTGTCAATTGGATGGGAAAACTATTTAATATTCATACAGTCCGATAGGGTAATGTCACGTGGCAAAGTGTAAACTGAAGTGTGCACACCATAGTGTACATGTTGCAAGGTTCTTACCAATTGCACTTTGCCATTTGTACACTAATTACGTACATGTTGTTTGACACTTGCATTGTTGTCTAGTGTCAATTGGATTGGAAAACTATTTGAAACTTAAACTGTCCAACAGGGTAATGTAACGCGACAAACTGTAAACTAAAGTGTACACCATAGTGTACATATAGCAAGGTTCTTATCAATTGAACTTTGTTATTTGTACGTCGATTTTTGACATGTTGTTTAACACTTGCATTGTTATCAAATGTTGATTGGATGGGAAAACTGTTTGAAATTTATACTGTCTAATAGGGCAATGTCACGAGGTAAAGTGTAAACTAAAGTGTACACAATAGTGTTCAGTAGCAAGGTCCTTATCGATTGAACATTGCTTTTTGTACACTGATTTTTGACACTTGCATTGTTTTCAAGTGTCAATTAGATGGGAAAATTGTTCGAAATTTAAACTGTCCAATAGGGTAACGTCACATGGTAAAGTGTAAATTAAACTGTACATCATCGTGTACATGTAGCAAGACTCTTACCGATTGAACTTTCCAATTTTCACATTGATATTTAACACGTTGTTTGACACTTGCATTGTTGTCAAGTGTCAATTGGATGGAAAAACTGTTTGAAATTTAAACAGTTCAACAAGGTAATGTCACGTTGCAAAGTGTAAACTAAATTGTACACCATAGTGTACATGTAGCAAGGTTCTTACCGATTGAACTTTGCTTTTTGTACACTAATTTTGGACACGTTGTTTGATACTTGCATTGTTGTCAAGTGTCAATTGGATGGGAAAACTACTTGAAATTTATACTGTCTAATAGAGCAATGTCACGTGGCAAAGTGTAAACTAAAGTGTACACAATAGTGTTATGTAGCAAGGTCCTTACCGATTGAGCTTTGCTATTTGTACACTAATTTTTGACACGTTGTTCGACACTTGCATTGTTGTCAAGTATTAATTGGATGGAAAAACTCTTTGTAATTTAAATTGTCGAACAGGGTAATATCACGTGGCAATGTGTAAACTAAAGTGTACACTATAGTGTACATGTAACAAAGTCCTTACCGATTGAACATTGCTACTGGTACACTGATTTTTAACATATTGTTTGACGCTTGCATTGTTTTCAAGTGTCAGTTGGATGGGAAAATTGGTTGAAATTTATACTGTCTAACAAGGTAATGTCACCTGGCAAAGTGTAAACTAAATTGTACACCAGAGTGTACATATAACAAGGTCCTTATCGATTGAACATTGCTACTTGTACACTTATTTTTAACACGTTGTTTGACACTTGCATTGTTTTCAAGTGTCAATTGGATGGAAAAACTGTTCGAAATTTAAACTGTCCAACAGGGTAATGTCATGTGGTAAAGTGTAAACTAAAGTGTACACCATAGTGTACATGTAGTAAGGTCCTTACCAATTAGCATTGCTCTTTGTACACTGATTTTTGACACAATGTTTAACACTTGCATTGTTGTCAGGTGTCAATTGGATGGGAAAACTGTTTGAAAATTAAATTGTCGAATAGGGTAATGTCACGTGGAAAAGTCTATACTAAAGTGTACACCATAGTGTACATGTAACAAGGTTCTTACTGATTGAACTTTGCTATTTGTACACTAATTTTTGACACTTTTTTTGACACTTGCATTGTTGTCAAGTGTCAATTGGATGGAAAAATAGTTTGAAATTAAAACTGTCCAACACGGTAATGTCACGTGATAATGTTTAAACCAAAGTGTACACCATTGTGTACATGAAGCAAGGTTCTTACCGATTGAACTTTGCTATTTGTACATTGATTTTTGACACACTGTTTAAAACTTGTATTTCTAACCCATTGAACATTTCAATTTGTATACTGATTTTTGACACGTTGTTTGACACTTGCATTGTTGACAAGTGTCAATTGGATGGGAAAACTGTTTGAAATTTAAACTGTCCAACGGGATAATGTCACGTGTCAAAGTGTAAAGTAAAGTCTACACCATAGTGTAAATGTTGCAAGGTTCTCACCCATTGAACTATGCTATTTGTACACTGATTTTTGACGCGTTGTTTGACACTTGCATTATTGTGAAGTGTCAATCGGATTTTAAAACTGTTTGAAATTGAAACTGTCCAACAGGGCAATGTCACGTGGAAAAGTGCAAACTATAGTGTACACCGTAGTGTACATGTAGCAAGATTCATACCGATTGTACTGTGCCATTTGTACATGTAGCAAGGTTCTTACCAATTGAACTTTGCTATTTGTACATTGATTTTTGACACGTTGTTTGACACTAGCATTGTTTTCAAGTGTCGATTGGATGGGAAAACTATTTAAAATTTAAACTATCCAACCGGGTAATGTCACATGGAAAAGTGTAAACTAAAGTGTACACCACAGTGTACATGTAGAAAGGTTCTTACCGCTTGAACTTTGCTATTTGTACACTGATTTTTGACACGTTGTTTGACACTTACATTTTTATCAAGTGTCAATTGTATGGGAAAATTGTATGAAATTTATACTGTCTAACAAGGTAATGTCTCATGGGAAAGTATAAACTAAAGTGTACACCATAGTGTACATGTAACAAGGTCCTTACCGATTGAAATTTGCTATTTGTACACTGATTTTTGATACATTGATTGACACTTGCATTGTTTTCAAGTGTTAATTAGACAGGAAAACTATTTAAAATTTAAACTATCAAGAGGTAATGTCACGTGGCAAAGTTTAAACTAAATTGTACACCATAGTGTACATGAAGCAAGGTTCTTACTGATTGAACTTTGCTACTTGTAAACTTATTTTTGACACGTTGTTTGACACTTGCATTGTTGTCAAGTGTCAATTAGATGGGAAAACTATTTGAAATTTATACTGTCTAACAGAGTAATGTCACGTGGCAAAGTGTAAACTATGTACACTTGAGTTTACACTTTACCACGTGACATTACTATGTTGGATAGTTTAATTTAGAAATAGTTTTCCCGTCCAACTAACACTTAACAACAATGCAAGTGTCAAAAATCAATGTACAAATAGCAAAGTTCGATCCGTAAGGACCTTACTACATGTACACTATGGTGTACACGTTAGTTTACACTTTGCCACGAGACATTACCCTGTTGGTTAGTTTAATAATCTTTCCTATCCAATTGACACTCGACAGTAATGCAAGGGTCAAAAAATGTGTCAAAAATCAGGGTACAAATAGCAATTTTCGATTCGTAAGGACCTTGCTACATGTACACTATGGTGTACACATTAGTTTACACATTGCCACATGACATTACCCCATTATACAGTATAAATTTCAAAGAGTTTTTTCATCCAATTGACACTTGACAACAATGCAAGTGTCAAATAACGTATCAAAAATCAGTGCACAAATAGCAAAATTCAATCGGTAAGAGCCTTGCTACATGCAAACTATGGTGTACACTTTAGTTTACACTTTGCCATGTGACATTACCATGTTGGATAGTTTAAATTATAAATAGTTTTCTCATCCAATTGACACTTCACAATAATACAAGTGTCAAAAAAAGTGTCAAAAATCAGTGTACAAATAGCGAATTTCAATCCGTAAAGACCTTGCTACATGTACAATATGGTGTACACTTTAGTTTACACTTTGCCACATGAAATTACCCTGTTAGACAGTACAAATTTCAAATAGTTTTCTCATTCAAGCCTCAAACATGTCAAAAATCAGTGTACAAATAGCAAAGTTCAATCGGTAAGAACCTTGCTACATGTACACTATGATGTACACTTTAGTTTACACTTTACCACTTGACATTAACCCGTTAGACAGTTTAAATTTCAAATAACTTTCCCATCCAATTGACACTTGATAACAATACAAGTTACGAACAACGTGCAAAAAATCTGAGTACAAATCGTAAAGTTCAATCGCTAAGAACTTTGCTACATGTACACTATGGTGTACACTTTGGTTTACACTTTGCCACGTGACATTAGCCTGCTGGACAGTTTAAAATTCAAACAGTTTTTCCATCCAATTGACACTTGACAACATTGCAAGTGTCAAGCAACGTGTCAAAAATTAGTGTACAAATAGCAATGTTCAATCGGTAAGAACCATGCTACATATATACTATGGTGTGCACTTTAGTTTACACTTTGCCACTTGACATTACCCTGTTGGACAATTTAAATTTCAAATAGTTTTCCCATCCAATTGACACTTGAGAACAATGCAAGTGTCAAACAACGTATTAAAAATTAGTCTACAAATAGCAAAGTTCAATCGGTAAGAACCTTACTACATGTACACTATGGTGTACTCTTTAGTTTACACTTTGCCATGTCACATTACCATGTTGGATAGTCTAAATTACAAGCAGTTTTCCCGTCCAATTGACAGTTCACAATAATGAAAGTGTAAAAAAAAGTGTCAAAAATAAGTGTACAAATATCAAAGTTCAATACATAAGAACCTTGCTACATATACACTATGGTGTACACTTTAGTTTACACTTTGCCACGTGACATTACCCTATTGGACAGTTTAAATTTCAAACAATTTTCCCCATCCAATTGACACTTGAAAACAATGCAAGTGCCAATCAACGTGTTAAAAATCAGTGTAAAAATAGCAATGTTCAATCGGTAAGGACCTTGTTACATTTGTACACTATAGTGTACACTTTAGTTTACCCTTTGCCACGTGACATTACCCTGTTAGACAGCATAAATTTCAAACAGTTTGCCCATCTAATTGACACTTGACAACAATGCATGTGTCAAACAATGTGTCAAAAATCGGTGTACAAACAGCAAAGTTCAATCGGTAAGAACCTTCCTACATGTACACTATGGCGTACACTTTAGTTTACACTTTGCCACGTGGCAATACCATGTTGGACAGTTTGAATTTTCAACAATTTTCCCATCCAATTGATAGTTGACAACAACGCAAGTGTCAAACAACGTGTCAAAATTTAGTTTACAAATAGCAAAGATCAATCGGTAAGAATCGTGCTACATGTACACTTTAGTGTACACTTAGCCACGTGACATTATGCTATTGGACAGCTTAAATTTCAAATAGTTATCCCATTGAGTTGACAATTGACAAAAATGCAAGTGTCAAACAACATTTCAAAAATTAGTGTTCAAATAGCAATGTTCAATCGGTAAGGACCTTGCTATATGTCCACTATAGTGTACACTTTAACTTACACTTTACCACATGACATTACCCCGTTCGACAGTATAAATTTCGAACAATTTTTCGATCCAATTGACACTTGACAACAATGTAAGTGTCAAACAACGTAATAAAAATTAGTGTAAAAATAGCAAAGTTCAATCGATAAGAACCTTGCTACACGTAAAGTATGGTATACACTTTAGTTTACACTTTGCCATGTCACATTACCATGTTGGATAGTTTAAATTACAAATAATTTTCCCATCCAATTGACACTTCACAATGATGCAAGTGTCAAAAAAGTGTCAAAAATCAAGGTACAAATAGCAAATTTCAATACATAAGGACCTTGCTACATGTACACTATGGTGTACACTTTAGTTTACACTTTACCACGTGACATGACTCTGTTGGATAGTTTAAATTTCAAATAGTTTTTCTATCCAATTAACACTTGACAACAATGCAAGTGTCGAACAACGCGCAAAAAATCTGTGTACAAATCGCAAAGTTCAATCGGTAAGAACCTTGCTACATGTACACTATGGTGTACACTTTGGTTTACACTTTACCACGCGACATTAGCCTGCTGGACAGTTTAAATTTCAAGCAATTTTCTCATCCAATTGACACATGACAAATTGCAAGTGTCGAACAACATGTCAAAAATCAGTGTACAAATATTAAAGTTCAATCGGTAAGAACCTTGCTACACGTACACTATGGTGTACATTTTAGTTTACACTTTGCCATGTGTCATTTCCCTATTGGACAGTTTAAATTTTAAATAGATTTCCCTTACAATTGACACTTGACAACATTGCAAGTGTCAAATAACGTGCCTAAATTCAGTGAACAAATAGCAAAGATCAACCAGTAAGAACCTTACGACATGTACACTATGGTGTGCACTTTAGTTTACACTTTACCACGTGACATTACTCTATTGGACAATTTAAATTTCAATTAGTTTTCCTATCAAATTAACACTTGACAACAATGGAAGCGTCAACAATTTAGGCACGTTATTTGACATTGCAAGTGTCAAATAACGTGCCTAAATTCAGTGAACAAATAGCAAAGATCAACCAGTAAGAACCTTACGACATGTACACTATGGTGTGCACTTTAGTTTACACTTTACCACGTGACATTACTCTATTGGACAGTTTAAATTTCAATTAGTTTTCCTATCAAATTAACACTTGACAACAATGGAAGCGTCAAACAACGTATCCAAAATTAGTGTAGAAATAGCAAAGTTCATTCAGTATGAACCTTGTTATATGTACACTATGGTGTACAGACTTTAGTTTTTACATTGCCATGTGACATTACCCTGTTGGACAGTTTAAATTTCAAGCCATTTTCCCATCAAATTGACACTTTACAACAATACAAATACTAAACAACGTGTTAAAAATCAATGCGCAAATAGTAATGTTCAATCGGTAAGAACCATGCTACATGTATACCATGGTGTACACTTTAGTTTACACTTTGCCATGTAACATTACCCTATTGGACAATTTAAATTTCAAATAGTTTTCCCATCCAACACTTGACAACAATGTATGTGTGAAACAACGTGTCAAAAATCTGTGTACAAATAGCATTGTTCAATCAGTAAGGACCTTGCTACATGTACACTATGGCGTACACTTTAGCTTACACTTTCCCATGTCATATTACCCCATCAGACATTATAAATTTCATACATTTTTCCATCCAATTGACACTTGACAACAATGCAAGTGTCAAACAATGTATCAAAAATCATTGTACAAATAGCAAAGTTTAATACATAAGGACCTTGCTACATATACACTATGGTTCACACTTTAATTTACACTTTGCCACGTGACATGACCCTACTGGACAGTTTAAATTTCAAACATTTTTCCCCATCCAATTGACACTTGAAAATAATGCAAGTGCCAAACAACATGTTAAAAATTAGTGTACAAATAGCAATGTTCAATCGGTAAGGACCTTGTTACTTGTACACTATGGCGTACACTTTAGTTTACACTTTGCACGTGACATTACCCTGTTGGACAATTTAAATTTCAAATAGTTTTCCCATCTAATTGACACTTGACAGCAATGCAAGTGTCAAACAACGCGTTAAAAATCAGTTTACAAATAGCAAAATTCAATCGGTCATAACCTTGCTACATGTACACTATGGTGTACACTTTTGTTTACACTTTGCCATGTGACATTACCCTGTTAGATAGTATAAATTTCAAATAGTTTTCACATCCAACTGACACTTGACAACAATGAAAGTGTCAGACAATGTGTCAAATATTAGTGTACGAATAGCAAAGTTAAATCGGTAAGAATCTTGCTACATGTACACAATGGTGTACACTTTAATTTACACTTTACCACGTGAGATTACCCTGTTGGACGGTTTTAATTTCAAATAGCTTTCCCGTCCAGTTGACACTTGAAAATAATGAAAGTGTCAAACAACATGTCAAAAATCAGTGTACAAATAGCAATTTTCAATCGGTAAGGACCTTGCTACACGAACACTGTGGTGAACACATTAGTTTACACTGTGCCACGCGACATTGCCCGGTTAGATAGTATAAATTTCAAAAAAATTTCCTATCCAATTGACACTTGACAACAGTGCAAGTGTGAAACAACATGTCAAAAATTGGTGTACAAATAGCAAAGTTCAATCGGTAAGGACCTTGCTACAAGTACACTATGGTGTACACTTTAGTTTACACTTTACCACGTGACATTACCCTGTTGGAAAGCTCAAATTTAAAACAGTTTTCCCATCCAATTGACACTTGACAACAATGCAAATGTCAAACAACGTGTCAAAAATCAGTGTACAAATAGGAAAGTTCAATCGGTAAGAACCTTGCTACATGTATACTATGGTGTACACTTTTGTTTACACTTTACCACGTGACACTACCCCGTTAGATAGTATAAATTTCAAACAATTTTTCCATCCAATTGACACTTGACAATAATGAAAGTGTCAAACAACGTGTCAAATATCAGTGTACAAATAGCAAAGTTCAATCGATAAGAATTTTGCTACATGTACACAATGGTGTACACTTTAATTTACACTTTACCATGTGACATTACCCTGTTGGATAGTTTTAATTTCAAACAATTTTCCCATCCAGTTAAGACTTGAAAATAATGCAAGTGTCAAACATCGTGTCAAAAATCAATGTACAAATAGCAAAGTTCAATTGGTAAGAACCTTGCTACACGTACACTATGATGTACACTTTAGTTTACACTTTGCCACATGATATTACCTAGTCGGACAGTTTTAATATCAAAACTTTTTTCTATCCAATTGACACTTGACAACAATGCAAGTGTCAAACAACGTGTCATAAATCAGAGTACAAATAGCAAAGTTCAATCGCTAAGAACCTTGCTACACATACACTATGGTGTACACTTTAGTTTACACTTTGCCACGGGACATTACCATGCTGGACAGTTTAAATTTCAAACCGTTTTCCCATCCATTTGACACTTGACAACAATGCAAGTGTCAAACAACTTGCAAAAGTCAGTGTACAAATAGAAAAGTTCAATCGGAACCATGTTACAAGTACACTATGGTATACACTTTAGTTTACACGTTGCCATGTGACTTTACCCAGTTAGACAATTTAAAATTCCACCAGTTTTTCCATTCAATTGACACTTGACAGCAATGCAAGTGTCAAAAATTGTGTCAAAAATCAGTGTACAAATAGTAACGTTTCAATCCGTCAGGACATTACCACGTGTACACTATGATGTATACTTTAGTTTACACTTTGGCACGTGACATTACGCTGTTAGACAGTATAAATTTCAAACCATTTTCCCATCCAATTGACACTTGACAACAATGCAAGCGTCAAACAACGTGTCAAAAATCAGTGTACAAATAGCAAAGTTCAGTCGGTAAGAACCTTGCCACTTGTACACTACGGTGTACACTTTAGTTTACACTTTGCAACGTGACATTGTCCCATTATACAATTTAAATTTCAAATCGTTTTCCCATCCAATTGACGCTTGACAACAATGCAAGTGTCAAACATCTTGTCAAATATAAGTTTATGTAGCAAAATTCAATCGATAAGAACTTTGCTACATGTACACTATGGTGTACACCTTAGTTTACACTTTGCCACGTGACACTACCATGTTGGACAGTCTGAATTTCTAACTATTTTCACATCTGATTGGCACTCGACAACAATGCAAGTGTCAAACAACGTGTCAAAAATCATTGTACAAATAGTAAAGTTCAATCGGTAAGAACCTTGCTACATGTACACTATGATGTACACTTTAGCTTAAACCTTTCCACGTGACACTTCCTTGTTGGACAGTTTAAATTTCAAACTATTTTCACATCCAATTGACACTCGACAACAATGTAAGTGTCTAACAACGTATCAAAAATCAGGGCACAAATAGCAAAGTTCAATTGATAGGAACCTTGCTACATGTACACTATGGTGTACACATTAGTTTACACTTTGCCATGTGGCATTACCCTATTGGATAGTTTAAATTTCAAACAGTTTTCCCATCTAATTGACACTTGACAACATGTAAGTGCTAAACAACGTGTCAAAAATCTGTGTACAAAGAGCAATATTCAATCGCTAAGTACCTTGCTACATGTACACTATGCTGTACACTTTAGTTTACACTTTACCACGTGATATTATCCTGTTAGACATTATAAATTTCAAATAGTTTTCCCATCCAATTGACACTTGACAATAATGCGAGTGTCAAACAACGTGTCAAAAGTCAGTGTACAAGTAGCAAAGTTTAATCGGTAAGAACCTTGCTACATGTACAATTTAGTTTACACTTTGCCACATGACATTACCCTATTGGACAGTTTAAATTTCAAACTATTTTTCCATCCAATTGACACTTGACAACAATGCAAGTATCGAACAACGTGACAAAAAATCAATGTATAATAGCAAAGTTCAATTGGTAAGAACCTTGACACATGTATACTACGGTGTACACTTTAGTTTACACTTTGCCACGTGACATTGCCCTGTTGAACAATTTAAATTTCAAACAAATTTTCCCATTCAAATCGACACTTGACAACAACGCAAGTGTCGAAGAACATGTGACGCCCCAAACTTAAGCTTCGAGGGTCACGTACTAAACATAATAACTTCTGCCTTTGGTACATGTAAATACTCTTAAATAGAAGTATTACATGTTAGAAACTTATTTTTCAATTTGATAAAACAATTCTTATAAAATTTGATGGTCGGTAAAAGTGCATGCCAACATGAAATTATACATTACATATACGGCCTCGGCACTGTCAAGGTTAGTCGGGCAGCAAGTTTGACAATTTTTATAAAATTCATCCCAACTCCATTTTACATGAAATTTGTGGCATTAGAAAGATAATTTCAAGTAGTTTTCTAGGTTAAAATATGAAAATTTTCCAAGATCATATGATATAGAAGTTTTTCTGAAAACAGTGAAGTATTACACAGGAAATCCAGATTGACCTTTAGACGTTAAAACCTTGATAACTCAGGCCATAGATATCCAAATTGAGTGATTTTTTCGGCCATATTTAGAAAACTCAAAGAGGAAAACATACATATTTTTATAGTCTCAAATGGACGTTTATAGAGTTAGAAACACGATGTTTTGAAAATGACTCCAGAAACTGTCCCGTTTCTGCCTTCTATCACTTGCAAGTAAAATAAACTAAAAAAAAACGTCTCTTAACATAACATGAAATATATAATTACAAAATTTACTATTAATACCATATTACATCATGTCATGTACATATTTTTACATAGTACCATAAGAAAAATAAATGGAAAAACAGTCATCGAGAAAAACATACAAAAGAAAACTTTCGGTACAAAACATCTGTCCTTAATCCATCATCGCTTAAGCCAACTAAATTCCATCAATTCAACGATCATGGATCTGAAAATTTAGCATAACATACTATGAGTAAAAGAAATACTCAGTAAGATACCATGCTTGGATTTTTATCATGATAATACTACACAAAAGAATGCTGTAGCAAGGTTATTGCCGATTGAAATTTTCCATTTGTACACTAATTTTTGACACGTTGTTTGGCCCTTGTATTGTTGTCAAGTGTCAATTGGATGGGTATACTATTTGAAATTTAAACCGTCCACGGGGTAATGTCACGTGGCAAAGTGTAAACTAAAGTGTACTCTACAGTGTACATGTAGAAAGGTCCTTACCAATTGAACATTGCTATTTGTACGCCGATTTTTGACATGTTCTTTGACACTTGCACTGTTGTCAAGTGTCAATTGGATGGAAAAACTATTTGAAATTTAAACTGTCCAACTGGGTAATATCACGAGGCAATATGTAAATTAAAGTGTACACCATAGTGTACATGTAGCAAGGTTATTACGGATTGAACTTTGCTATTTGTACACTGATTGTTAACACGTTGTTTGACACTTGCATTGTTGTGAAGTGTCAATTGGATGGGAAAAATATTTGAAATTTATATTGTCTGAAAGAGTAATGTCGCGTGGCAAAGTGTAAACTAAAGTGTACAGGTAGTAAGGTCCTTACGGATCGAACTTTGCCATTTGTACACTGATTTTTTACACGTTGTTTGACACATGCATTGTTGTGAGGTGTCAATTACATGGGAAAACTGTTTACAATTTAAACTGTCCAACAGGGTAATGTCACGTGACAAAGTGTAAACTAAAGTGTGTACACTGTAGTGTACATGTAGCAAGGTTCTTACCCAGTTGAAATTTGCTATTTGTATGCTGATTTTGGACATGTTGTTTGACACTTACATTGTTGTCTAGTGTCAATTGGATGGGAAAACTTTTTGAAATTTAAATTGTCCAACAAGGCAATGTCACGTGGTAAACTGTAAACTAAAGTGTACACCATAGTGCACATGTAGCGAGGTTCTCACCAATTGAGCTGTGCTATTTGTCCACAGAATTTGGACACGTTGTTTAATACTTGCATTGCTGTCTAGCATCAATTGGATGGGAAAACTCTATGAAATTTAAAATGTCCAACAAGGTAATATCACTTGGCAAAGTGTAAACTAAAGTGTACACCATAATGTACATGTAGCAAGGTTCATACTGATTGAACTTTACTATTTGTACGTCGATTTTTGACACGTTGTTTAGCACTTGCATTGTTGTCAAGTGACAATTGGATGGGAAAACTGTTTGAAATTTATACTGTCTAACTGTGTAATGTCACGTGGCAAATTGTAAACTACAGGGTACACCATAGTGTACATGTAACAAGGTCTTTACCGATTGAACATCGCTATTTGTACCCTGATTTTAAACATGTTGTTTGACACCTGCATTGTTTTTCAAGTATCAATTGGATGGGAAAATTGTTTGAAATTTAAACTGTCCAACAGGGTAATGTCACGTGGTAAAGTGTAAACTAAAGTGTACACCATAGTGTACATGTAGCAAGGTCCTTACCAATTGAATATTGCTATTTGTACACTGATTTTTGACACATTGTTTAACACTTAAATTGTTGTCAAGTGTCAATTGGATGGGAAAATTTTTTGAAATTTAAACTGTCCAACAGGGTAATGTCACGTGGCAAAGTGTAAACTAAAGTGTACATATAAGAAGGTTCTTATCGATTGAACTTTGCTATTTGTACACTAATTTTTGACACGTTGTTTGAAACTTGCATTGTTGTCAAGTGTCAATTGGATGGGAAAATTTTTTGAAAGTTAAACTTTCCAACAGGGTAATGTCACATGGCAAAGTGTAAACTAAAGTGTACATATAAGAAGGTTCTTATCGATTGAATTTTGCTATTTGTACACTAATTTTTGACACGTTGTTTGAAACTTGCATTGTTGTTAAGTGTCAATTGGATGGGAAAGCTGATTGAAATCTGTACTGTCTAATAGGGTAATGTCACATGGTAATGTATAAACTAAAGTGTACACTATAGTGTATATGTAGCTAGGTCCTTACGAATGGAACTTTGCTATTTGTACACTGATTTTTTACACATTTTTTAACACTTGCATTGCTGTTAAGTGTCAATTGGATGGGAAAACTATTTTAAAATTAAACTATTCAACATGGTAATATCACGTGGCAAAGTGTAAACTCAAGTGTACATGCAGCAAGGTTCTTACTGATTGAACTTTACTATTTGTACACTGATTTTTCACACGTTGTTTGACACTTGCATTGTTGTCAAGTGTCAATTGGATGGAAAAACTATTTGAAATTAATACTGTCTAACAGGGTAATGTAACGTGGCAAAGTGTAAATTAAAGCGTACACCACAGTGTTCATGTAGCAAGGTCCTTACCGATTGAACAATGCTATTTGTACACTGATTTTTGACATGTTTAACACTTGTATTGTTGTCAAGTGTCAATTGGATGGGAAAACTGTTTGAAATTTAAATTGTTCAACATGGTAATGTCACATCGCAAGGTGTAAACTAAAGTGTACACTATAGTATACATGTGGCAAAGTTCTTACCGATTGAACATTGCTATTTGTAAACTGATTTTCGACAGGTTGTTTGACACTTGAATTGTTGACAAGTGTTAGTTGGATGGGAAAACTGTTTGAAATCTAAACTATTCAACAGGGTAATGTCACGTTGCAATGTGTAAACTGAAGTGTACACCATAGTGTACATGTAGCAAGGTTCTTACAGATTGAACTTTGCTATTTGTACTTTGATTTTTAACACTTTGTTTGACACTTGCATTGTTGTCAAGTGTCAATTGGATGAGAAAACTATTTGAAATTTATACTGTCTAAAAGGGTAATGTCGCGAGGTAAAGTGTAAACTAAAGTGTACACAATAATGTAAATGTAGCAAGAACCTTATCGATTGAACTTTGCTATTTACACACTAATTTTTGACACATTGTTTGGCACTTGTATTATTGTCAGGTGTCAATTCGATGGGAAAACTGTTTGAAATTTAAACTTTCCAATAGGGTAATGTCACGTGGTAAGGTGTAAACTAAAGTGTGTATACTATAGTGTACATGTAGCAAGGTTCTTAGCAGTTGAACTTTGCTATTTGTACACTGATTTTGGACACGTTGTTTTACACTTGCATTGTTGTCTGGTGTCAATTGGATGGAAAAACTATTTGAAATTTAAAGTGTTTAACAGGGCAATGTCACATGGTAAACTGTAAACTAAAGTGTGCACCATAGTGTACACGTAGCGAGGTTCTTATGAATTGAACTTTGCTATTTGTACACTTATTTTGGACACGTTGTTTGACACTTGCATCGCTGTCTAGCATCAACTGGATTTGAAAACTATTTAAAATTTTAAATATCCAACAAGGGTAATGTCATGTGGTAAAGTGTAAACTAAAGTGTACACCATAGTGTACATGTAGCAAGGTTCTTACCGATTGAACTTTGCTATTTATACATCGATTTTTGACACGTTGTTTAACCCTTGAATTGTTGTCAAATGACAATTGGATGGGGAAAATGTTTGGAATTTATACTGTCTAACCGGGTAATGTCATGTGGCGAAGTGCAAACTAAAGTGTACACCATAGTGTACGTGTAACAAGGTCCTTACCGATTGAACATTGCTATTTGTACACTGATTTTGAACACGTTGTTTCACACATGCATTGTTGTCATGTGTCAATTGGATGGGAAAACTATTTTAAATTTAAACTGTCCAACAGGATAATGTCACATGGCAAAGTGTAAACTAAAGTGTACACCATAGCGTACATATAGCATGGTTCTTACCAATTGAACGTTGCTATTTGAACTCTAATTTTTGAAACATTGTTTGACCCTTGCATTGTTAAAAGTGTCAATTCGAGGGGATAACTGTTTGAAATTTAAACTATTCAACAGGGTAATGTCACATGGCTAAGTGTAAACAAATGTGTACACCATAGTGTACATGTAGCAAGGTCCTTGCAGATCGAACTTTGCTATTTGTGCACTGATTTTTACACATTTTTTGACACTTGCATTGCTGTTAAGTGTCAATTGGATGGGAAAATTGTTTTTAAATTAAACTGTCCAACGGGGTAATGTCACGAGGTAAAGTATAAACTAAAGTGTACACCATAGTGTACATGTAGTAAGGTCCTTACCAATTGAACATTGCTATTTGTACACTGATTTTTGACACATTGTTTTAACACTTGCATTGTTGTCAAGTGTTAATTGGATGGAAATTTTTTTTTACATTTAAACTGTCTAACGGGGTAATGAATCGTGGCAAAGTGTAAGCTAAAGTGTACATATAGCGAGGTTCTTACCGATTGAACTTTGCTATTTGTACACTGATTTTTGACACGTTGTTTGACACTTGCATTGTAGTCAAGTGTCAATTGGATGGGAAAGCTTATTGAAATTTGTACTGTCTAATAGGGTAATGTCACGTGGTAAAGTGTACACCATAGTGTACATGTAGCTAGGTCCTTACAGATTGAACTTTGCTACTTGTACACTAATTTTTTAAACATTTTTTGACACTTGCATTGCTGTTAAGTGTCAATTGGATGGAAAAATATTTCTAAATTAAACTATCCAACATGGTAATGTCACGTGACAAAGTGTAAACTCAAGCATACACTACAGTATACATGTAGCAAGGTTCTTACCGATTGAACTTTACTATTTGTACACTAATTTTTGACACGTGGTTTGACACTTGCGTTGTTGCCAAGTGTCAATTGGATGGAAAAATAATTTGAAATTAATACTATCTAACGGGGTTATGTAACGTGGTAAAGTGTAAACTAAAGGGTACAGCACAGTGTTCATGTAGCAAGGTCCTTACCGATTGAACATTGTAATTTGTACATTGATTTTTGACATGTTTAACACTTGCATTATTGTCAAGTGTCAATTTGGTGGGAAAACTGTTTGAAATTTAAACTGTCTAGCATGGTAATGTCACGTCAAAAAGTATAAACTAAAGTGTAAATCATAGTATACATATGGCAAAGTTCTTAACGATTGAATATTACTACTTGCACACTAATTTTCGTCAGGTTGTTTGATACTTGCATTGTTGTCAAGTGTCAGTTGGATGGGAAAACTGTTTGAAATTTAAACTGTCCAATAAGTTAATGTCACGTTGCAATGTGTAAACTAAATTATACACCATAGTGTACATGTCGCAAGGTTCTTACAAATTGAACTTTTGTACATCGATTTTTGACACGTTTAACACTTGCATTGTTGTTAAGTGACATTGGATGGGAAAACTATTTGAAAGTTACACTATCTAACGGAGTAATATCACGTGGTAAAGTGTAAACTAAAGTGTACACCATAGTGCAAGTGTAACAAGGTCCTTACCGATTGAACATTGCTATTTGTACACTGATTTTGAACACGTTGTTTGATACTTGCATTGTTTTCAAGTGTCATTGCTTTCAAGTGTCAATTAGTTGGGAAAACTATTTGAAATTTAAATTGTCCAACAGGGTAATATCTCATGAAAAAGTGTAAACTATGGTGTACACCATAGTGCACATGTAGCAATGTCCTTACCGATTGAACATTGCTATTTGTACACTGATTTTTGACACGTTGTTTGACACTTGCATCGTTGCCAAGTGTCAGTTGGATGGAAAAACTATTTGAAATTTAAACTATCCAACAGGGTAATGTCAAGTGACTAAGTCTAAACAAATGTGTACATCATAGTGTACATGTAGCAAGGTTCTTACCGATTAAACTTAGCTATTTGTACACTGATTTTTGACACATTATTTGACACTTGCATTGTTGTCAAGTGTCAATTGGATGGGAAAGCTGATTGAAATTTATACTGTTTAACAGAGTAATGTCACATGGCAAAGAGTAAACTAAAGTGTACACCATAGTGTACATGTAGCAAGGTCCTTACGGATCGAACTTTACAATTTGTACAACACTTGCATTGTTGTTAAGTGTCAATTGGATGGGAAAACTATTTCTAAATTAAACTATCCGACAAGGTAATGTCACATGGCAAAGTGTAAACTCAACTGTACATCATAGTGTACATGTAGAAAGGTTCTTACCGATTGAACTTTACTATTTGTAGATTGATTTTTGACATGTTGTTTGACACTTGGATTGTTGTCAAGTGTCCATTGGATGGAAAAACTATTTGAAATTCATACTGTCTAATGGGGTAATGTGACGTGGCAATGTGTAAACTAAAGTGTACACCACAATTTACATGTAGCAAGCTCCTTTCCGATTGAACATTGCTATTTGTACATTGATTTTTAACAAATTGTTTTTCCATTTGCATTGTTGTCAAATGTCAATTGGATGGGAAAACTGTTAAAACTGTTTGAAATTTAAACTGCCCAATAGGGTTACGTCACGTGGCAAAGTTTAAGCTAAAGTGTACACCACAATGTACATGTAACAAGCTCCTTATCGATTGAACATTGCTATTTGTACACTGATTTTTTACACGTTGTTTGACATATGCATTGTTGTCTAGTGTCAAGTTGATGGAAAAACTATTTGAAATTTATACTGTCTAAAAGGATAATGTCATGTGGCAAAGTGTAAACTAAAGTGTACATGCAGCAAGATTTTTACAAATTGAACTTTTCAATTTGTACACTGATTTTTTACACATTGGTTGACACTTGCACTATTGTCAAGTGTCAATTGGATGGAAAAATAGTTTGAAATTTAACCTGTCTAACAGGGTAATGTCACGTCACAAAGTGTAAACTAAAGTGTACACCATAGTGTACATGCAGCAAGGTTCTTATAGATTGGACTTTGCAACATGTACACTGATTTTTTATACATTGGTTGACACCTGGATTGTTGTCAAGTGTCAATTGGATGGGAAAACAGTTTGAAATTTAAACTATCCAAGAGGGTAATGTCACATCACAAAGTGTAAACTAAAGTGTACACCATAGTGTACATGTAGCAAGGTTCTTACTGATTTAACTTTGTTATTTGTACACTAATTTTTGACACGTTGTTTGACACATGCATTGTTATCTAGTGTCAATTTGATGGGAAAACTATTTGAAATTTATACTGTCGAAAAGGATAATGTCACGTGGCAAAGTGTAAACTAAAGTGTATATGTAGTAAGGCCCTAACCTATTGAACTTTACTATTTTTACACTGACTTTTGACACGTTGTTTGATACTTGCATTGTTATCAAGTGTCAATTGGATGGAAAAACTGTTTGAAATTTAAACTATCCAACAGGGTAATGTCACGTGGTAAAGTGTAAAGTAAAGTGTACACCATAGTCTAAATGTAGCAAGGTTCTTACCAATTGAACTTTGCTATATGTATACTGATTTTTGACACGTTGTTTGACACTTGCATCATCATCGAGTGTCAATTGGATGGAAAAATTATTTGAAATTTAAATTGTCCAGCAGGGTAATTTCACGTGGCAAAGTGTAAACTAAAGTGTACACCATAGTGCACATGTAGCATTGTTCATACAGATCAAACTTTGCTATTTGTACACTTGACTTGTATTGTTGTCAATTGTCAATTGGATAGGAAAACTGTTTCAAATTCAAATTGTCTAACAGAGTAATGTCACATGGCAAAGTGTAAACTAAAATGTGTACACCATAATGTACATGTAGTATGGTTCTTACCAATTGAACTTTGCTATTTGTACACTGATTTTGGACACGTTGTTTGACACTTGTATTGTTGTCAAGTGTCAATTGGATGGGAAAACTGTTTGAAATTTAAACTCTCCAATGGCGTAATGTTCCGTGGTAAAGTGTAAACTAAAGTGTACACCGTAGTGTACATGTAGTAAAGTTCATACCGATTGACCTTTGCTATTTGTACACTAATTTTTGACACATTGTTTGACACTTGCATTGTTGTCAAGTGTCAATTGGATGGGAAAATTGTTTGAAATTTAAACTGCCCCACAGGGTAATGTCAAGTGGCAAAGTGCAAACTAAAGTGTACGCCATAGTGCACATGTAGCAAGGTTTTATTACCTATTGAACTTTGCGACTTGTGCACCGATTTTTGACACGCTGTTTAATATTTGTATTGTTGTCAAGTGTCAATTGGATGAGAAAATGGCTTGAAATTTAAACTGTCAAACAGGGTAATGTCACATGGTAATGTATAAACTAAAGTCAGTACACCATAGTGTACATATGGCAAGGTTCTTACCGAATGAACTTTGCTATCTATACAATGATTTTTGACACATTGTTTGACGCTTGCATTATCGTCAAGTGTCAATTAGATGGGAAAATAGTTTGAAATTTAAACTGTCCAAGATGGTAATGTCACGTCAAAAAGTGTAAACTAAAGTGTACACCACAGTGTACATGTAGCAAGGTTCTTACTGATTTAACTTTGCTATTTGTACACTGATTTTTGACACGTTGTTTGACACATGCATTGTTGTCTAGTGTCAATTTGATGGGAAAACTATTTGAAATTTATACTATCTAAAAGGATAATGTCATGTGGCAAAGTGTAAACTAAAGTGTACACCATAGTGTAAATGTAGCAGGGCCCTTACCTATTAAACTTTGCTATTTATACACTGACTTTTGACACGTTGTTTGGCACTTGTATTTTTGTCAAGTGTCAATTGGATGGAAAAACTGTTTGAAATTTAAACCATCCAACAGGGTAATGTCACGTGGTAAAGTGTAAAGTAAAGTGTACACCATAGTCTAAATGTAGCTAGGTTCTTACCAATTGAACTTTGCTATATGTATACTGATTTTTGACACATTGTTTGACACTTGCATCGTCATCGAGTGTCAATTGGATGGAAAAAGTGTTTGAAATTTAAATCGTCCAGCAGGGTAATTTCACGTGGCAAAGTGTAAACTAAAGTGTACACCATAGTGTATATGTAGCATTGTTCATACAGATCGAACTTTGCTATTTGCACACTTGACACATTTTTTGACACTTGTATTGTTGTCAATTGTCAATTGGATAGGAAAACTATTTCAAATTCAAACTATCTAATAGAGTAATGTCATGTTGCAAAGTGTAAACTAAAGTGTCTACACCATAGTGTACATGTAGCATGGTTCTTACCAATTGAACTTTGCTATTTGTACACCGCTTTTGGACACGTTGTTTCACACTTGCATTGTTGTCAAGTGTCAATTGGATGGGAAAACTGTTTGAAATTTAAACTGTCCAATGGGGTAATGTCCCGTGGAAAAGTGTAAACTAAAGTGTACACCGTAGTGTACATGTAGTAAGGTTCTTACCGATTGAACATTGCCATTTGTACACTGATTTTCAACACGTCGTTTGACACTTGCATTGTTGTCTAGTGTCAATTAGGTGGGAAAACTATTTGAAATTTAAACTGTCCAACAGGGAAATGTCACGCGGAAAAGTGTACACCATATTGTACATGAAGCAAGGTTCTTGTTGACTGAACTTTGCTATTTGTACACTAATTTTTGACACGTTGTTTGACACTTGCATTGTTGTCAAGTGTCAATTGGATGGGAAAACTATTTAAAATTTACACTGTCAAACAGGGTAATGTCACTTGGCAAAGTGTAAACTAAAGTGCTCATCATAGTGTACGTGTAGCAAGGTTCATACCGATTGACCTTTGCTATTTGTACACCAATTTTTGATGCATTGTTTTACACTTGTATTGTTGTCTAGTGTCAATTGGATGAAAAAATTGTTTGAAATTTAAACTGCCCCACAGGTAATGTCAAGTGGCAAAGTGTAAACTAAAGTATACACCATAGTGCACATGTAGCAAGGTTTTATTACCGATTGAACTTTGCGACTTGTAAACTGATTTTTGACACGTTGTTTAACACCTGCATTTCTAACCGATTGAACTTTACAATTTGTACACTGATTTTTGATGCGGTGTTTGATACTTACATTGTTGTCAAGTGTCAATTTGATGGAAAAACTGTTTGAAATTTAAACTGTCCAATGTGGTAATGTCACGTGGTAAAATATAAACTAAAGTGTACACCATAGTGTACATGTGACAAGGTTCTTACTGATTGAACTTCTCTATTTGTACATTGATTTTTGACATGTTGTTTGATACTTGCGTTGTTGTCAGGTGTCAATTGGATTGGAAAACTGTTTGAAATTTAAACTACCCAACAGGAAAAAGTCACGTGGCCAAGTGTAAACTAAAGTGTACAAAATAGTGTACATGTAGCAAGGTCCTTATCGATTGAACTTTGGTATTTGTACGCTGATTTTTTACACGTTGTTTGAAACTTGTGTTGTTGTCAATTGTCAATTGGGTGGGAAAACTGTTTGAAATTTAAACTGTCCAACAGGGTAAAGTCAAGTGGCAAAGTGTAAACTAAAGTGTACACCACAGTGTACATATAGCAAGATTCTTACGGATTGAGCTTTGTTATTTCTACATTGATTTTTGACACATTGTTGGACACTTGCACTGTTGTGAAGTGTCAATTTGGTGGAAAAACTGTTTGAAATTTAAACTGTCCAATAGGGTAATGTTACATGACAATGTGTAAACAAAAGTCCGTACACAATAGTTTACATATAGCAAGGTTCTTACCGAATGAACTTTGCTATTTGTACACGGACTTTTGACACGATGTTTGACACTTGCATTGCGATCAAGTGTGAATTGGATGGGAAAACTGTTTGAAATTTTTAAACGGTCCAATAGGGTAATGTCACATGGTAAAGTGTACACCATTGTGTATATGAAGCAAGGTTCTTACTGATTGAACTTTGCTATTTGTACACTCATTTTTAACATGTTGTTTGACACTTGCATTTCTAACCGATTGAACTTTACAATTTGTACACTAATTTTTAACACGGTGTTTGACACTTGCATTGTTGTCAAGTGTCAATTGGATGGAAAAACTGTTTGAAATTTAAACTGTCCAATGTGGTAATGTCACGTGGTAAAATGCAAACTAAAGTGTACACCATAGTGTACATGTAACAAGGTTCTTACTGATTGAACTTCGCTATTTGTACATTGATTTTTGACATGTTGTTTGATACTTGCATTGTTGCCAGGTGTCAATTGGATTGGAAAACTGTTTGAAATTTAAACTGTCCAACATGATAATCTCACGTGGCCAAGTGTAAACTAAAGTCTGTACACCGTAGTGTACATGTAGCAAGGTCCTTACTGATTGAACTTTGCTATTTGTACACTGATTTTTGACACATTGTTAGGCACTTGGATTGTCGTCAAGTGTCAATTGGGTGGAAAAACTATTTGAAACTTAAATTGTCCAACGGGGTAATGTCAAGTGGCAAAGTGTAAACTAAAGTGTGCACTATAGTGTACATGTGGCAATGTTCTTGCCGATTGAACTTTGCTATTTGTACACTGATTTTTGACATGTTGTTTGACACTCGCATTGTTGTCGAGTGTCAATTGGATGGGAAAATAGTTTGAAATTAAAACTGTCCAACAGGGTAACGTCACGTGGTAATGTTTAAACCAAAGTGTACACCATTGTGTACATGAAGCAAGGTTCTTACCGATTGAACTTTGCTATTTGTACATTGATTTTTGACACGCTGTTTAAAACTTGTATTTCTAACCCATTGAACATTTCAATTTGTACACTGATTTTTGACACTTGCATTGTTGATGAGTGTCAATTGGATGGGAAAATTGTTTGAAATTTAAACTGTCCAACGGGATAATGTCACGTGTCAAAGTGTAAAGTAAAGTCTACACCATAGTGTAAATGCTGCAAGGTTCTCACCCATTGAACTATGCTATTTGTACACTTATTTTTGACGCGTTGTTTGACACTTGCATTATTGTGAAGTGTCAATCGGATTGTAAAACTGTTTGAAATTAAAACTGTCCAACAGAGTAATGTCATGTGGCAAAGTGCAAACTATAGTATACACCATAGTGTACATGTAGCAAGATTCATACCGATTGTACTGTGCCACTTGTACACTGATTTTTGACACGTTGTTTGACAGCTACATTGTTGTCAAGTGTTAATTGGACGGGAAAACCGTTTGAAATTTAAATTGTCCAATGGGGTAATGTTACATGGTAAAGTGTAAACTAAAGTGTACACCATAGTTTACATGTAAAAAGGTTCTCACTGATTGAACTTTGCTATTTGTACACTGATTTTTGACACGTTGTTTGACACTTTTATTGTTGTCAAGTGTCAAATGGATGGGAAAACTGTTTGAAATTTAAACTATCCAACTGGATAATGCCACGTGGCAAAGTGTAAACTAAAGTGTACATGTAGCGTGGTCCGTACCGGTTGAAATTTGCTATTTGTACAATGATTTCTGACATATTGTTTCACACTTGTATTGTTTACAAGTTCAATTCGATTTGAAAATTGTTTGAAATTGAAACTGTTCAACGGGGTAATGTCACGTTGCAAAGTGTAAACTAAAGTGTACACCATAGTGTACATGTAGTGAGGTTCTTACCAATTAAAAATTGCTATTTGTACACTAATTTTTGACACATTGTTTGACACTTGCGTTGTTGTCAAGTGTCAATTGGATGGAAAAACTGTTTGAAATTTAAACTGCTTAATGGGGTAATGTCATGTGGCAAAGTGTAAACTAAAGTATATACTATAGTGTAAATGTAGCAAGGTTCTTACCGATTGAACTTTGCTATTTGTACACTAATTTTTGACACTTTTTTAACACTTTCATTCTTGTCAAGTGTCGATTAGATGGGAAAACTGTTTGAAACTTAAACTGTGCAACAGGGTAATGTCACGAGGCATAGTGTAAACTAATGTGTACACCATAGTGTACATGTACCAAGGTACTTACCAATTGATCTTTGCTATTTGTACACCGATTTTAGACAACTTGTTTGACACTTGCGTTGTTGTCAAGTGTTAATTAGATGGGAAAACTGTTTGAAATTTAAACTATCCAACATGGCAATGTCACATGGCAAAGTGTAAACTAAAGTGTACACCATGGTGTACATGTAGCAAGGTTCTTACGGATTGAAAACACCATGGTGTACATGTAGGAAGGTTCTTACGGATTGAACTTTGCTATTTGTACATTGATTTTTGACACGTTGTTTGAAATTTAAATTGTCCACTAGGGTAATGTCATGTGGCAAAGTGTAAACTAAAGTGTACGCCATTGTGCACATGTAGCAAGGTTCTTACCTATTGAATTTTGCTATTTGTACACTGATTTTTGACACGTTGGTTGACACTTGCATTGTTGTCATGTGTCAATTGGATGAGAAAACTGCTTGAAATTTAAACTGTCCAATAGAATAATGTCACGTGGTGAAGTTTAAACCAAAGTGTACACCATTGTGTATATGAAGCATGGTTCTTACCGATTGAACTTTGCTATTTGTCCACTAATTTTTGACACATTGTTTGACACTTGCGTTGTTGTCAAATGTCAATTGGATTGAAAAACTGTTTGAAATTTAAACTGCCCATGATGGTAATCTCATGTGGCAAATTGTAAACTAAAGTGTAAACCATACTGTACATGACGCAACGTTCTTACCGATTGAACTTTGCTTTTTGTACACTAATTTTTGATCCATTGTTTGACACTTGCATTATTATCAAGTGTCAATTGTGTGGGAAAACTGTTAGAAACTCAAACTGTCTAATAGGGTAATGTCATGTGGTAAAGTGTAAACTAACGTATACACCGTAGTGTACATGTAGTATGGTCCTTATCGATTGAACTTTGTTATTTGTGCACTGATTTTTGAGACATTGTTTGACACTTGCATTATTGTCGAGTGTTCATTAGATATGAACACTGTTTGAAATATAAACTGTCCAACAAAGTAATGTCAAGTGGCAATGTGTAAACTGAAGTGTGTACAACATAGTGTACATGTACCAAGGTTCTAACCGATTGAACTTTGCTACTTATACGCTGATTTTTGACATGTTGTTTGATACTTGCACTGCTGTCAAGTGTCAATTGGGTGGAAAAACTGTTTGAAACTTAAACCGTCCAACAAGGTAATGTCAAGTGGCAAAGTGTAAACTAAAGTGTACACCTTAGTGTACATGTCGCAAGGTTCTTACCGATTGAACTTTGCTATTTATACACTGATTTTTGACACGTTGTTTGACACTTGCTTTTCTTACCGATTGAAGTTTGTTATTTGAACGCTGATTTTTGACACATTGTTTGACACTTGCCTTGTTGTCAAGTGTCGATTTGATGGGAAAACTGTTTGAAATTTAAACTGCCCAAGAGCGTAATCTCACCGGGCAAAGTGTAAACTAAAGTTTACTCCATAGTGTTCATGAAGCAAGGTTCTTACCGATTGAACTTTGTTATTTGTACACTGATTTTTGACACGTTGTTTGACACTTGCATTATTGTCAAGTGTCAATTGGATGAGAGAGCTATTTGAAATTTAAACTATCCAATAGCGATATGTTATGTGGCAAAGTGTAAACTAAAGTGTACACCATAGTGTACATGAAGCAAGGTTCTTAACGATTGAACTTTGTTATTTCTACACTAATTTTTGACACGTTGTTTAACACATGCACTGTTGTCAAGTGTCAATAGGATGAGAAAACTGTTCAAAATTTAAAATGTCGAACAAGGTAATGTCACGTGGCAAAGTATAAACTAAAGTTTATACCATAGTGTACATAAAGCAAGGTTCTTACCGATTGAATTTCGCTATTTCTACATTGATTTTTGACATGTTGTTTGACACATGCATTTTTGTCAAGTGTCAATAGGATGGGAAAACTGTTTCATATTTAAAATGTCGAATAGGGTATTGTCACGTGGCAAAGTGTAAACTAAAGTGTGCACCATAGTGTACATGTAGTATGGTCCTTACCGATTGAACTTTGCTATTTGTACGCTAATTTTTGACACGTTGTTTGATACTTGCCTTTTTGTCAAGTGTCAATTGAATGCAAAAACTGTTTGAAATTGAAATTGTCCAATAGGGATATGTCACATGGCAAAGTGTTAAGTAAAGTGTGCACCATAGTGTACGTGTAGCAAGGTTCTTACTGATTGAACTTTACTATTTGTACACTGATTTTTGAGAGGTGGAAAAATTGTTTGAAATTTAAGCTGACCAATAGGGTAATGCTATGCTGCAAAGTATAAACTAAAGTGTACACCATATGTACATGTAGGATGGTTCTTACCTATTGAATTTTGCTATTTGTACACTGATGTTTGACACTTGCATTGTTGTCAAGCGTCAACTGGATGGTAAACTATTTGAAATTTAAATTGTCCAATAGGGTAATGTCACGTGGCAAAGTGTAAACCAAAGAGTACACCGTAGTGTACATGAAGCAATGTTCTTATCAATTGAACTTTGCTATTTGAACATTGATTTTTGACGCATTGTTTGATACATGCACTGTTGTCAAGTGTAAATTCAACGGGAAAACCGTTTGAAATTTGAACTATCTAATAGGGTAATATCACGTGGTAAAGTGTAAACTAATGTGTACACCATACTGTACATGTAGCATGGTCCTTACCAAATGAACTTTGTTATTTGTACATTAATTTTTGACACGTTGTTTGACACTTGCATTGTTATCAAGTGTCAATTGGATAGGAAAATTGTTTGAAATTTAAAATGTCTAATAGGGTAATGTCACGTGGTAATGTGTAAACTAAAATGTCTACATTATAGTGTACATGTACCAGGTTTCTTACCGATTGAAATTTGTTATTTGTACACTAATTTTTGGCACGTTGCTTGACACATGCGTTGTAGTCAAGTGTCGATTGAATGGGAAAGCTATTTGAAATTTAATTTATCCAATAGGGTAATCTCACGTGGCAAAGTGTAAACTAAAGTGTACAACATAGTGTACATGAAGCATGATTCTTACCGATTGAACTTTGCTATTTGTATACTGATTTTTGACACGTTGATTGACACATGCATTGTTCTCAAGTGTCAATTAGATGGAAAAGCTATTTGAAATTTAAACTGTCCAACAGAATAATGTCACGTGGTAAAGTGTAAACTAACGTGTACACCATAGTGTACATATAGCATGGTCCTTACCGATTGAACTTTGTTATTTGTACGCTGATTTTTAAGATATTGTTTGACACTTGCATTGTTGTCGAGTTTCAATTGGATAGGAAAACTGTTTGAAATTTAAACTGTCCAACAAGGTAATGTCAAGTGGCAATGTGTAAACTAAAATGTGTACACCATAGTGTACATGTAGCATGGTTCTTACCGATTGAATTTTGCGATTTGTGCACTGACTTTTGACACGTTGTTATACACTTGCATTGTTGTCAAGTGTCAATTGGAATGGAAACTATTTGAAATTTAAACTATCCAACTGGGTAATGTCATGTGGCAAAGTGTAAACCAAAGTGTACACCATATTGTA
Organism: Olea europaea var. sylvestris; assembly: GCF_002742605.1. Taxonomy (NCBI): domain Eukaryota; kingdom Viridiplantae; phylum Streptophyta; class Magnoliopsida; order Lamiales; family Oleaceae; genus Olea; species Olea europaea. The sequence continues at coordinate 47,876 of NW_019233880.1, forward strand.
CAAGAATCAATGTTCTTACCGATTGAACTTTGCTATTGGTACACATATCTTTGACGCGTTGTTTGACACTTGCGTTGTTGACAAGTGTCATTTGGATGGGAAAACTGTTTGAAGTTTAAACTATCCAATAGGGTAATGTCACGTGGCAAAGTGTAAACAAATGTCCACACCACAGTGTACATGTAGCATGGTCCTTACCGATTGACTTTTGTTATTTGTACACCGATTTTTGACACATTGTTTAACACTTGCATTGTTGTCAAGTGTCAATTGGATGGGAAAACTATTTGAAATTTAAACTGTCCAATAGGGTAATGTCACTTAGCAATGTGTAAACTAAAGTCTATACACCATAGTGTACATGCACCAAGGTTCTTACCAATTGGACTTTGCTATTTGTACACTGATTTTTGACACGTTGTTTGACACTTGCGTTGTAGTCAAGTGTCAATTGGATGGGAAAATCGTTTGAAATTTAAACTACCCAACTAGGTAATCTTACAAGGCAAAGTGTAAACTAAAGTGTAAACCATCATATACATAAAGCAATGTTCTTACCGATTGAACTTTCCTAATTGTACACTAATTTTTGACACGTTGCTTGATGCTTCTACTATTGTCAAGCGTCAATTGGGTTGGAAAACTGTTTAAAATTTAAACTGTCCAATAGGGTAATGTCAAGTGGCAAAGTGTAAGCCCATGTGTACACCATAGTGTACATGTTGCAAGGTTCTTACCGATTGAACTTTGCTAGTTGTACCCTGATTTTGACACGTTATTTGACACTTGTATTTCTTATCGATTGAACTTTGCTATTTGAACAGTAATTTTCGACACATTGTTTGACACTTGCATTGATGTCAAGTGTTAATTGGATGTGAAAACTGTTTGAAATTTAAACAGTCCAATAGGGTAATGTCTAGTGGTAAAGTGTAAACTAAAGTGTACACTATAGTGTATATGAAGTAAGGTTCTTATCGATTGAACTTTGCTATTTGTACACTGATTTTTGACACAATGTTTGACACTTGTGTTGTTGGTGATTGTCTATTAGATGGGAAAATTGTTTGAAACTTAAACTGTCCAACAGGGTAATGTTAAGTGGCAAAGTGTAAACTAAAGTGTATACCTCAGTGTACACATCGCAAGGTTCTTACTGATTGATGCTATTTGTACACTAATTTTGAACATGTTGTTTGACACTTGCATTTCTTATCAATTGAATTTTGCTATATGTACACTAATTTTTGACACGTTGTTTGACACCTGCATTTTTGTCAAGTGTCTATTGGATGGGAAAATAGTTTGTAATTTAAACAATCCAATTGGGTTATGTCACGTGGCAAAGTGTAAACTAAAGTGTACACCATAGTGTACATGTCTCAAGGTTCTTACCGATTAAACTTTACTATTTGTACACTGATTTTTGATGCGTTGTTTGACACTTATATTGTTGTCAAGTGTCAATTAGATGGGAGAACTATTTGAAATTTAAACTGTCCAGTAAGGATATGACACACGACAAAGTGTAAACTAAAGTGTACACCATAGTGTAAATGAGGCAAGGTTCTTACCGATTGAACTTTGTAATTTGTAGACTAATTTTTTACACGTTGTTCAACACACGCATTGTTTTCAAGTGTCAATTGGATGGAAAAACTGTTTGAAATTTAAACTGTCCAACAAGGTAATGTCATGTGGCAAAGTTTAAACTAACGTGTACGCCATAGTCTACATGTAGCATGGTCCTTGCCGATTGAACTTTGCAATTTGTACACAGATTTTTGCCACGTTGTTTGACACTTGCATTGTTGTCAAATGTCAATTGGATGGGAAAACTATTTGAAATTTAAACTGCCCAATAGGGTAATGTCACGTGGCAAAGTCTAAACTAAAGTGTACGACATTGTGTACATGTATCACAGTCCTTACCGGTTGAACTTTGCTATTTGTACACTGATTTTTGACATGTTATTTGAGACTTGCATTTCTTATTGATTGAACTTTGCTATTTGTACATTGATTTTTGACACGTTGTTTGACACTTGTATCGTTGTCAAAAGTCAATTGGATGGGAAAATAGTTTTAAATTTAAACTGTCCTATGGGGTAATATCACGTGGCAAAGTGTAAACTAAAGTGTACACCATAGTGTACATGTCTGAAGGTTCTTGGCAATTAAACTTTGCTATATGTACACTAATTTTTAACTCGTTGTTTGACGCTTGCATTATTGTCAAGTGTCAATTGGATAGGAGAACTATTTGAAATTTAAACTATCCAGCAGGGATATGTCACGTGGCAAAATGTAAACTAAAGTGTACACCATAGTGTACATGAAATAAGGTTTTTACCAATTGATCCTTGCTATTTTTCCACTAATTTTAGACACGTTGTTTAACACATACATTGTTGTCAAGTGTCAATTGGATGGAAAAATTGTTTGAAATTTAAACTGTCCAATAGGATAATGTCACGTGGTAAAGTGTAAACTAAGGTGTACACCATAGTTTACATGTAGCACGGTCCTTACCGATTGGACTTTGTTATTTGTACACTAATTTTTGACACGTTTTTTAACACTTCATTCTTGTCAAGTGTCAATTGGATAGGAAAACTGTTTGAAATTTAAACTGTCCAACATGATAATGTCACGTGGAAAACTGTAAACTAAAGTGTGTACACCATAGTATACATGTAGCAAGGTTTGTACACTGATTTTTGACACGTTGATTGACACTTGCACTATTATCAAGTGTCAACTGGATGGAAAAACTATTTAAAATTTAAACTGCCCAACAGGTAATGTCAAGTGGCAAAGTGTAAACCAAAGAGTTCAACATAGTGTACATGTAGCACGGTCCTTACCGACTGAACTTTGCTATTTGTACACTGATTTTTGACACGTGGTTTGACACTTGCATTGCTGTCAAGTGTCAGTTGGATAGGAAAATTGTTTGAAATTTAAACTGTCCAATATGGTATTGTCACATGGCAAAGTGTAAACCAAAGTGTGTACACCATAGTGTACGAGTAGCAACGTTCTTTCCGATTGAACTTTGCTATTTGTACACTGATTTTTGACATGTTTTTGACACTTGGATTTCTATTAAGTGTCAATTGGGTAGGAAAATAGTTTGAAGTTTAAACTATCCAACGGGGTAATGTCACGTGGCAAAGTGTGCACTAAAGTGTACAACATAGTGTACATGTCTGAAGATTCTTACCGATTGAACTTTGCTATTTGCACACTGATTTTTACCATGTTGTTTGACACTTGCATTGTTGTCAAGTGTCAATTGGGTGGGAAAAGTATTTTAAACTGTCCAACAGGGTAATGTCAAGTGGTAAAGTGTAAACTAATGTGTACACCATAGTGAACATGTCGCAAGGTTCTTACCGATTGAACTTTGCTATTAGTACACAGATTTTTGACATCTTGTTTGGCACTTGCGTTTCTTACCGATCGAACTTTGCTATTTGTACACTAATTTTTCACATGTTGTTTAAGACTTGCATTGTTGTCAAGTGTCAGTTGGATGGGAAAACAGTTTGAAATTTAAACTGCCCAATAATGTCACATGGCAAATTGTAAAATAAAGTGTACACCATAGTGTACATGTTTGAAGGTTCTTACCAATTAAACTTTGCTATATGTATAAAGATTTTCTGACATGTTGTTGTTGTTTAGTGTCAATTGGATGGGAGAGTTGTTTGAAGTTTAAACTGTCCGGTAGGGATATGTCACGTGGCAAAGTGTAAACTAAAGTGTACACCATAGTGTACTTGAAGCATGGTTCTTACCGATTGAACTTTGTTATTTGTACACTGATTTTTGACACATTGTTTGACACTTGTGTTGTTGTCAAGTGTCAATTGGATGGGAAAACTGTTTGAAATTTAAACTGCCCAAGAGGGTAATCTCACGTGGCAAAGTGTAATCTAAAGTGTACAATATAGTGTATATGAAGCAAGGTTCCTACCGATTGAACTTTACTATTTGTATACTGATTTTTGACACGTTGATTGACACATGCATTGTTCTCAAGTGTCAATTGGATGGAAAAACTATTTGAAATTTAAACTGTCCAATAGAAAAATATCACGTGGTAAAGTGTAAACTAACGTGTACACCATAGTGTACATGTAGCATGGTCCTTACCGATTGAACTTTGTTATTTGTACACTAATTTTTGAGACATTGTTTAACACTTACATTGTTGTCGAGTGTTAATTGGATAGGAAAATTGTTTAAAATTTAAAATGTCCAACAAGATAATGTCGAGTGGCAATGTTTAAACTAAAGTGTGTACACCATAGTGTACATGTAGCATGGTTCTTACCGATTGAATTTTGCAATTTGTGCACTAATTTTTGACACGTTGTTAGACACTTGCATTGTTGTCAAGTGTCAATTGGAATGGAAACTATTTGAAATTTAAACTATCCAATCGGGTAATGTCACGTGGCAAAGTGTAAATCAAAGTGTACACCAAATTGTACATGAAGCAATGTTCTTACCGATTGAACTTTGCTATTGGTACACATATCTTTGACGCATTGTTTGACGCTTACAATGTTGACAAGTGTCAATTGGATGGGAAAACTGTTTGAAATTTAAACTATCCAATAGGGTAATCTTACCTGGCAAAGTACAAACTAATGTATACACTACAGTGTACATGTAGCATGGTCCCTACCGATTAAACTTTGTTATTTGTACACTAATTTTTGACACGTTCTTTGACACTTGCATTGTTGTCAAGTGTCAATTGGACGGGAAAACTATTTGAAATTTAAACTGCCCAACATGATAATGTCATGTAGCATTGTGTAAACCAAAGTCTGTACACCATAGTGTACATGTACCAAGGTTCTTACCGATTGAATTTTGCTATTTTTACACTAATTTTTTACACGTTGTTTGATACATACGTTGTAGTCAAGTGTCGATTGGATAGAAAAACTGTTTGAAATTTAAACTGCTCAACTGGGTAATCTTACAAGGCAGAGTGTAAACAAAAGTGTACACCATAGTGTACATAAAGCAAAGTGTACACTAATTTTTGACATGTTGCTTGACGCTTCCACTGTCATCAAGTGTCAATTGGATGGGAAATTTCTTTGAAATTTAAACTGTCCAACAGGGTAATGTCAAGTGGTAAAGTGTAAGCCAAAGTGTACACCATAGTGTACATGTCGCAAGGTTCTTACCGATTGAACTTTGCTATTTGAACCCTGATTTTGACACATTGTTTGACACTTGTATTTCTTACCGATTGAACTTTACTATTTGAACACTAATTTTCGACACGTTGTTTGACACTTGCATTGATGTCAAGTGTCAATTGGATGCAAAAAATATTTGAAATTTAAACTGTCCAATACAGTAATATCAATTGGCAAAGTGTAAACTAAATGTACACCATAGTGTACATGAAGTAAGATTCTTACCGATTGAACTTTGCTATTTGTACACTAATTTTTGACACATTGTTTGACACTTTGTTGTTGTCAAGAGTCAATTGGATGAGAAAACTGTTTGAAATTTAAATTGCCCAAGAGGGTAATCTCATGTGGCAAAGTGTAAACTAAAGTCTACACCATAGTGTACATAAAGCAAGATTCTTACCGATTGAACTTTGCTATTTGTACACCGACTTTTGACACGTTGTTTGACAGTTGTATTGTTGCCAAGTGTCAATTGGGTGGGAAAACTATTTGAAACTTAAACTGTCCAACAGGGTAATGTCACATGGCAAAGTGAAAACTAAAGTGTACACCATAGTGTACATGTCTCAAGGTTCTTACCAATTGAACTTCGCTGTTTGTACACTGATTTTTGACACATTGTTTAACACTTGTGTTGTTGTCGAGTGTCAATTGGATAGGAAAACTATTTGAAATTTAAACTCCCCAAGGGTGTAATCTCATGCGGTAAAGTGTAAACTAAAGTCTACAGCATAGTATACATAAAGCAAGGTTCTTACCGATTGAACTTTGCTATTTGTACATTGACTTTTGACACGTTGTTTGACACTTGTATTGCTGCCAATGGTCAATTGGGTGGGAAAACTATTTGAAACTTAAATTGTCCAATGGGGTAATGTCACATGGCAATGTGAAAACTAAAGTGTACACCATAGTGTACATGTCTCAAGGTTCTTACCAATTGAACTTTGTTATTTGTATACTGATTTTTGACACGTTGTTTGACGCTTGTGTTGTTGTCAAGTGTCGACTGGATGGGAGAACAGTTTGAAATTTAAACTATCCTATAGGGATATGTCACGCGGTAAAGTGTAAACTAAAGAGTACACCATAGTGTAAATGAGGCAAGGTTCTTACCGATTGAACTTTGCAATTTGTACACTAATTTTTGATACGTTGTTCAACACACACATTGTTCTCAAGTGACAATTGGATGGGAAAACTGGTTGAAATTTAAATTGCCCATCAAGGTAATATCACGTGGCAAAGTGTAAACTAAAGTGTACACCATAGTGTACGTGTAGCACAGTCCTTACCGATTGAACTTTGTTATTTGTACACTAATTTTTGACACGTTGTTTGACACTTCATTATTGTCAAGTGTCACTTGGATAAGAAAATTGTTTGAAATTTAAACTATCCAATAGGGTAATGTCACATGGAAAAGTGTAAACTATAGTGTATACACCCTAGTGTACATGTAGTAAAGTTCTTACCGATAGAGTTTTGCAATTTGTACACAGATTTTTGCCACGTTGTTTGACACTTGCGTTGTTGTCAAATGTCAATTGGATGGGAAAACTGTTTGAAATTTAAACTGCCCAACATGTTAATGTCACGTGGTAAAGTGTAAACTAAAGTGTACAACATAGTGTACATGTAGCACGGTCCTTATCGATTGAACTTTGCTATTTGTACACTATCAAATAGCACGGTCCTTATCGATTGAACTTTGCTATTTGTACACTTGTTTTTGACATGTTGTTTGACATTTGCATTTCTTATCGATTGAACTTTACTATTTGTCCACTGATTTTTTACAGGTTGTTTGACACTTGCGTTGTTGTCAATTGTCAATTGGATGGGAAAATAGTTTGAAATTTAAACTGTCCTACGGGGTAACGTTACATGGCAAAGTGTAAAGTAAAGTGTACACCATAGTGCACATGTCTGAAGGTTCTTGGCGATTGAACTTTGCTATTTGTACACTAATTTTTGACACGTTGTTTGACACTTGCATTGTTGTCAAGTGTCAATTGGATGGGAGAACTGTTTGAAATTTAAATTGTTCATTAGGGATATGTCACGTAGCAAAGTGTAAACTAATGTGTACACCATAGTGTACATGAAGCAAGGTTCTTACCGACTGAACTTTTCTATTTGTACACTGATTTTTGACATGTTGTTTGGAACTTGCATTTCTTACCGATTGAACTTTATTATTTGTACATTGATTTTTGGCACGTTGTTTGACACTTGTGTTGTTGTCAAGTGTCAAGTGGATGGGAAAATTGTTTGAAATTTAAACTGCTCAAGAGAGTAATCTCACTTGGCAAAGTGTAAAATAATGTGTACACCATAATGTACATGAAGCAAGGTTCTTACCGATTGAACTTTGCTATTTGTACACCGATTTTTGACACGTTGTATGACACTTGCATTATTGCTGCCAAGTGTCAATTGGGTGGGAATACTACTTGAAACTTAAACTATCCAATAGGGTAATGTCAAGTGGCAAAGTGTAAACTAAAGTGTGCACCGTAGTGTACACGTCGCAAGGTTCATACCAATTGAACTTTGCTATTTGTACACTAATTTTTGACATGTTGTTTGACACTTTCATTTTTTATCAATTGAATTTTACAATATGTACACTGACTTTTGACACATTGTTTGACACTTGCATTGTTGTCAAGTGTCAATTGGATGGGAAAACAGTTCGTAATTTAAATAGTCCAACGGGGTAATGTCACGTGGCAAAGTGTAAACTAAAGTGTAAACCATAGTGTACATGTCTTAAGGTTCTTTCCAATTGAACTTTGCTATTTGTACACTGATTTTTGACAGGTTGTTTGACACTTATATTGTTGTCAAGTGTCAATTGGATGGGAGAACTGTTTGAAATTTAAACTGTCCGGTAGGGATATGTCACGCGGAAAACTGTAAACTAAAGAGTACACCACAGTGCAAATAACGCAAGGTTCTTACCGATTGAACTTTGCAATTTGTACACTAATTTTTGGCACGTTGTTCAACACACGCATTGTTCTCAAGTGACAATTGGATGGGAAAACTGTTTGAAATTTAAATTGCCCATCAAGGTAATATCACGTGGCAAAGTGTAAACTAAAGTGTACGCCATAGTGTACGTGTAGCACAGTCCTTACCGATTGAACTTTGTTATTTGTACACTAATTTTTGACACGTTGTTTGACACTTCATTGTTGTCAAGTGTCACTTAGATAAGAAAATTGTTTGAAATTTAAACTATCCAACAGGGTAATGTCATGTGGAAAAGTGTAAACTAGAGTGTGTACACCCTAGTGTACATGTAGCAAGTTTCTTACCGATTGACATGTTGTTTAGCACTTGCGTTTCTTATCGATTGAACTTTGCTATTTGTACACTGATTTTTGACACGTTGTTTGACACTTGTATTATTGTAAAGTGTCAACTGGATGGGAAAATAGTTTGAAATATAAGCTGTCCAACGGGGTAATGTCACATGGCAAAGTGTAAACTAAAGTGTACACCATAGTGTACATGTCTGAAGGTTCTTAATGATTGAACTTTGCTATTTGTACAAAGATTTTTGACTCGTTGTTTGACACTTGCGTTGTTGTTTAGTGTCAATTGGATGGGAGAACTATTTAAAATTTAAACTGTCCGATGGGGATATGTTACGTGGCAAAGTGTAAACTAAAGTGTACACCATAGGGTACTTGCAGCAAGGTTCTTACCGATTGAACTTTGTTATTTGTACACTGATTTTTGACACATTGTTTGACACTTGTGCTGCTGTCAAGTGTCAATTGGATGGGAAAACTGTTTGAAATTTAAACTGCCCAAGAGTGTAATCTCACGTGGGAAAGTGTAAACTAAAGTGTACACCAAAGTATACATATAGCAAGGTTCTTATCGATTGAACTTTGCCATTTGTACACTGATTTTTGATATGTTGGTTGACACTTGCTTTATTGTCAAGTGTCAATTAGATGGGAAAATAGTCTGAAATTTACACTGCCCAACAGGGTAATGTCACGTGGTAAAGTGTAAACTAAAGTGTACATGTGGCTAGGTTCCTACCGATTGAACTTTGTTATTTATACACTGATTTTTGACACGTTATTTGAAACTTGCATTGTTGACTAGTATCGATTGGATGGAAAAACTGTTTGAAATTTATACTGTGTAACAGGGTAATGTCAAGTGGCAAAGTGTGAACTGAAGTGTGTACACCATAGTGTACATGTAGCAAGGTTCTTACCAATTGAACTTTGCTATTTGTACACTAATTTTTGACAAGTGGTTTTACACTTACACTGTTGTCAAGTGTCAATTGGATGTGAAAACTATTTGAAAATTAAACTGTTAAACAGGGTAATGACAATTGGTAAAGTGTAAACTAAAGTGTACACCATGGTGTACGTATAGCAGGGTTCTTACCGATTGAACTTTGCTATTTGTACGCTGATTTTGACACGTTGTTTGACACTTTCAATGTTGTCAAGTGCCAATTGGATGGAAAAGATGTTTGAAATTTACACAATCCAAGAGGGTACTATCATGTGGCAAGGTGTAAACTAAAGTGTGTAGGCCATAGTGTACATGTAGCAAGGTTCTTGCCGATTGAACTTTATCATTTTTACACTGATTTTTGATACGTTGTTTGAGACTTACATTCCTGATGAGTGTCAATTGGATGGAAAAATTGTTTCACATTTAAACTGTCAAATAGGGTAATAACACGTGGCAAAGTGTAAACTAAAATGTACACCATAGTGTACATGTAGTAAGGTTATTACCGATTGAACTTTGCTATTTGTACACTGATTTTTGACAAGTTGTTTAACACTTGCATTGTTGTCAAATGTCAATTGTATGGGAAAACTGTTTGAAAATTAAACTGTCAAACAGGGTAATGACAAGTGGTAAAGTGTAAACTAAAGTGTACACCATTGTGTACATTTAGCAAGTTTCTTACCGATTGAACTTTGCTATTTGTACATTGATTTTGGAACGTTGTTTGACACTTGCATTGTTGTCAAGTGTCAATTGGATGGGAGAACTGTTTGAAATTTACAGAATCCAAGAGGGTAATGTTACGTGGCAAAGTGTAAACTAAAGTCTGTACACCATAGTGTACATGTAGCAAGGTTCTTCCCGATTGAACTTTGCCATCTGTAAATTGATTTTTGACACGTTGTTTAACACTTGCATTGTTGACAAGTGTCAATTGGATGGGATAATTATTTGAAATTTAAACTGTCAAATAGGGTAATGACACGTGTCAAAGTATAAACTAAAGGGTACACTATAGAGTACATATAGCAAGGTTATTACCAATTGAACTTTGATATTTGTACATTGAGTTTTGACACGTTGATTGACACTTGCATTGTTTTCAAGTGTCAATTAGATGGGAAAATTGTTTGAAATTTAAACTGCCCTACAGAGTATTGTCACATGGCAAAGTGTAAACTAAAGTGTACATGCAGCAAGGTTCATACCGATTGAGCTTTGCTATTTGTACACTGATGTTTGACACGTTGTTTGACACTTGCATTGTTGACGAGTGTCAATTGGATGTGAAAACTATTTAAAATTTAAATTGTCCAACAGGGTAATGATACGTGGCATAGTGTAAACTAAAGTGTACACCATAGTGCACATGTTGCAAGGTTTTTATTGATTGATCGTTGCTATTTGTACACTGATTTTTTATACGTTGTTTGACACTTGCATTGTTGTGAAGTGTCAATTGGATGAAAAAACTATTTGAAATTTAAAATGACCAATAGAGTAATGACACGTGGCAAAGTGTAAACTAAATTTTACACCGTAGTGTTCATGTAGCAAAGTTCTTCCCGATTGAACTTTGCTATTTGTACATTGATTTTGACACGTTGTTTGACACTTGCATTGCTATCAAGTGTCAATTAGATGGGAAAATAGTTTGAAATTTAAATTGCCCAACAGGGTAATGTCACGTGTAAAGTATAAACTAAAGTGTACCTGTGGCTAGGTTCCTACCGATTGAACTTTGTTATTTGTACACTGATTTTTGACACGTTGTTTGACACTTGCATTGTTGATTAGTGTCGATTGGATGCGAAAACTGTTTCAAATTTATACTGTCTAATAGGGTAATGCCACATGGCAAAGTATAAACTAAAGTGTGTACACCATAGTATACATGTAGCAAGGTTCTTACCGATTAAACTTTGCTATTCGTACACTGATTTTTGACAAGCGATTTTACACTTACACTGTTGTCAAGTGTCAATTGGATGGGAAAACTATTTGAAAATTAAACTGTCAAATAGGGTAATGACAAGTGGCAAAGTGTAAACTAAAGTGTACACCATTGTGTACGTATAGCACGGTTCTTACCGATTGAACTTTGCTATTCGTAGACTGATTTTTGACAAGCGATTTTACATTTACACTGTTGTCAAGTGTCAATTGGATGGGAAAACTGTTTGAAAATTAAACTATCAAACAGGGTAATGATAAGTGGCAAAGTGTAAACTAAAGTGTACACCATTGTGTACGTATAGCACGGTTCTTACCGATTGAACTTTGCTATTTGTACACTGATTTTGACACGTTGTTTGACACTTTCAATGTTGTCAAGTGCCAATTGGATGGAAAAGCTCTTTGAAATTTACACAATCCAACAGGGTAATGTCGTGTGGCAAAGTGTAAACTAAAGTGTGTAGGCCATAGTGTACATGTAGCAAGGTTCTTGCTGATTGCACTTTGCCATTTTTACACTGATTTTTAATACATTGTTTGAGACTTGTATTCCTGACGAGTGTCAATTGGATGGGAAACTTGGTTCACATTTAAACTGTCAAACAGGGTAATGACACGTGGCAAAGTGTAAACTAAAGTGTACACCTTAGTGTACATGTAGTAAGGTTATTACCGATTGAACTTTGCTATTTATATACTGATTTTTGATACGTTGTTTGACACTTGCATTGTTTTCATGTGTCAATTAGATGGAAAATTTGTTTGAAATTTAAACTGCCTGATAGGGTATTATCATGTGGTAAAGTGTAAAGTAAAGTGTACATGCAGCAAGGTTCATACTGATTTAACTTTGCTATTTGTACATTGATTTATGACACGTTGTTTGACACTTCCATTGCTGTAAGTGTCAATTGGTTGGGAAAACTTTGTGAAATTTATACTGTCCAACAGGGTAATATCACATGACAAAGTGTAAACTAAAGTGTGTACATCATAGTGTACATGTAGCAAGGTTCTTACCGATTGAAATTTGCTATTTGTACACTTATTTTTGACACGATGTTTGACACTTGCAGTGTTGTTAGTGTCAATTGGATGGGAAAATTGTTTGAAATTTAAGCTGTCTAATAGGGTAGTGTCACATGACAAAGTGTAAACAAAAGTGTACACCATAGTGTACATGTAGCAACGTTCTTACCGATTGAACTTTTCGGTTTGTACACTAATTTTTGGCACGATGTTTGACACTTGCATTGTTGTCTAGTGTCAATTGGATGGAAAAAATATTTGAAATTCAAACAGTCCAGTAGGGAGGTAATGTCACGTGGTTAAGAGTGAACTAAAGTGTGTACACCATAGTGTACATGTAGCAAGGTCCTTCCCGATTGAACTTTGCTATTTGTACACTGATACTTAACACGTTGTTTGACACTTGCATTTCAGACGAGTGTTAATTGGATGGGAAAACTCTTTGAAATTTATATTTTCCAACAGGGTAGTGACACGTGGTAAAGTGTAAACTAAAATGTACACCATAGTGTACATGTTGCAAGGTTCTTACCGATTGATCTTTGCTATTTACACGCTGATTTTTGACACGTTGTTTGGCACTTGCATTGTTGACGAGTTCCAATTGGATGGAAAATTTGTTTAAAATTTAGACTGTCCAATAGGGTAATGACACGTGGCAAAGTGTAAACTAAAGTGTACACTGTAGTGTAAATGTAGCAAGTTTCTTACCGATTGAACTTTGCTATTTGTACACTACTTTTTGACATGTTCTTTGACACTTAGATTGTTGTCCAGTGTCAATTAGATAGGAAAACTGTTTGACATATAAACTATCCAACAGGGTAATGTCACGTGATAAACTGTAAGCTAAAGTATACATGTAGCACGGTTCATACCGATTTAACTTTGCTATTTGTACACTAATTTTTGACAAGTTGTTTGACACTGGCATTGTTGTCAAGTGTCAATTGGATGGGAAAACTGTGTGAAATTTACACTGTCTAATAGGGTAATGTCACGTGGCAAAGTGTAAACTAAAGTGTGTACACCACAGTGTACATGTTGCAAGGTTCTTACCGATTGTACTTTGCTATTTGTACACTGATTTTTGATACGAGGTTTGACACTTGCAATGTTGTCAAGGGCCAATTAGATGGGAGAATCATTTGAAATTTAAGCTGTCCAATAGGATGATGTCACGTGGCAAAATGTAAACTAAAGTACGTACACCATAGTGTACATGTAGCATGGTTCTTACCGACTGAACTTTTATATTTGTGCACTTATTTTTGACACGTTGTTTGACACCTACATTGTTGTCAAGTGTTAATTGGGTTAGAAAACTGTTTGAAATTTAAACTGTCCAATCGGGTCATGACACATGGAAAAGTGTAAACTAAAGTGCGTACACCATAGTGTACGTGTAGCAAGGTTCTTCCTGATTGAACTTCGTCATTTGTACACTGATTTTTGACACGTTGCTTGACACTTGCATTGCTGACGAGTGCCAATTGGATGGGAAACCTATTTGAAATTTAAACTGTAAAACAAGGTAATGACACTTGACAAAGTGTAAAATAAAGTGTACACCATAGTGTACATGCAGCAAGGTTATTACCGATTGAACTTTGCTATTTGTACACTGATTTTTGACACATTGTTTGACACTTGCATTATTTTCAATTGTCAATTAGTTGGGAAAATTGTTTGAAATTTAAACTGCCCTACAGGGTATTGTCACGTGGTAAAGTATAATTAAAGTGTACATGCAGCAAGGTTCCTACCGATTGAACTTTGCTATTTGTACACTAATTTTTGACACGTTAATTGACACTTGTACTGTTGTCAAGTGTAAATTGGATGAGAAAACTATTTGAAATTCATATTGTCTAATAAGGTAATGTCATGTGGCAAAGTGTAAACTAAAGTGTGTACACCATAGTGTACATGAAGCAAGGTTCTTACCGATTGAACTTTCCTATTTGTACACTGATCTTTGACACGTTGTTTGACACTTGCACTCCTGTCAAGTGTCAATTGGATGGGAAATATGTTTGAAATTTATACAGTCCAACAGGTTAATGTCACGTGGTAAAGTGTAAACTAAAGTGTGTACACTATATTATACATGTAGCAAGGTCTTTACCGATTGAACTTTGTTATTTGTACACTGATGCTTGACACGTTGATTGATACTTGTATTGTTGACGAGAGACAATTGGATGGCAAAACTATTTGAAATTTAAACTGTCCAACAGGGTAATGACACGTGGCAATGTGTAAACTAAAGTGTACAATAGTGTACCTATTGCAAGGTTCTTACCGATTGATCGTTGCTTCTTTGTACACTGATTTTTGACACGTTGTTTGACACTTGCACTATTGATGAGTGTCAATTGGATGGAAAAACTATTTGAAATTTAAACTGTCCAATGGGGTAATGACACGTGGAAAAGTGTAAACTAAAGTGTACACCATAGTGTACACGTAGGATGGTTCTTACCGATTGAATTTTACTATTTTTACACTGATTTTTGGTACATTGTTTGACCCTTACATTGTTGTCAAGTTTCAGTTAGATGGGAAAACTATTTGAAATTTAAACTACCCAACAGGGTAATGTCACATGGTAAAGTGTAAACTACAGTGTACATGTAGCAAGGTTCGTACCGATTGAACTTATTTGTACACTGATTTTTTACACGTTGTTTAACACTTGTATTACTGTCAAGTGTCAAATTGATGGGAAAACTATTTGAAATTTATATTGTCTAACGGGGTAATATCACGTGGCAAAGTGTAAACTAAAGTGTGTACAGCATAGTGTACATGTGGCAAAATTCTTACCGATTAAACTTTGCTATTGGTACAGTGATTTTTGACACGTTGTTTGACACTTGCATTGTTGTAAACTGTCAATTGGATGGAAAAACTGTTCGAAATTTAAACTGTCCAACTAGGTAATGACACGTGTCAAAGTTTAAGCTAAAGTTTACCCGATAGTGTTCATGTAGAAGGTTTCTTACCAATTGAACTTTGCTATATGTACACTAATTTTTGACACGTTGTTTGATACTTGCATTGCTATCAAGTGTCAATTAGATGGGAAACTGTTTGAAATTTAAACTGCCCAACAGGGTAATGTCACGTGGTATAGTGTAAACTAAAGTGCACATGTAACTAGGTTCATAGCGATTGAACTTTGCTATTTGTACACTAATTTTTGACACGTTGTTTGACACTTGCATTGTTGACTAGTATCAATTGGACAGGAAAACTGTTTGAAATTTATACTGCCCAAGAGGGTAATGTTACGTGCCAAAGTGTAAACTGATGTGTGTCCACCATAGCGTACATGTAGCAAGGTTCTTACTGATTGAACTTTGCTATTTGAACACTGATTTTTGACACGTCGTTTGACACTTGCACTATTGTCAAGTGTCAATTGGATGGGAAAACTATTTGATCTTCATACTATCCAACAGAGCAATGTAACGTAGCAAAGTACAAATTAAAGTGTGTACTCCATAGTGTTCATGAAGCAAGGTTCTTACCAATTGAACTTTGCTATTTGTACATTGATTTTTGACACGTTGTTTAACACTTACACTGCTGTCAAGTGTCAATTGAATGGGAAATATGTTTGAAATTTATACCGTCCAAGAGGGTAATGTCACGTGGTAAAGTGTAAACTAAAGTTTGTACACCACATTGTACATGTGGAAAGGACCTTACCGATTGACCTTTGCTATTTGTGCACTGATGTTTGACATGTTGTTTGACACTTACATTGTTGATGAGTGTCAATTGGATGGGAAAACTATTTGAATTTAAACTATCCAACAGAGTAATGACACGTGACAAAGTGCAAACTAAAATATACACCATAGTGTGCATGTTGCAAGGTTCTTAACGATTGATCGCTGCTATTTGTACACTAATTTTTGACATGTTGTTTGACACTTGCATTGTTGACGAGTGTCAATTGGATAGAAAAACTGTTTGAAATTTAAACAGTCCAATCGGGTAATGACAAGTGGTAAAGTGTAAACTAAAGTGTACACCTTAGTGTACATGTAGGAAGGTTCTCACCGATTGAAAGCTACTATTTTTACTCTGAGTTTTTACACGTTGCTTGACATTTGCATTGTTGTCAAGTGTCAATTAGATGACAAAACTATTTTAAAATTAAAATGCCCAACAGGGTAATGTCATGTGGTAAAGTGTAAACTAAAGTGTACATGGAGCAAGGTTCGTGCCGATTGAATTTTGCTATTTGTGCACTGATTTTTGACACATCATTTGACACTTGCATTGTTTTCATGTGTCAAATTGATGGGAAAATTTGTGAAATTTATACTGTTTAATAAGGTAATGTCACATGGCAAAGTGTAAACTAAAGTGTGTATACCATAGCGTACATGTAGCAAGGTTCTTACCAATTGAATTTTGCTTTTTATACACTAATTTTTGACACGTTGTTTGACATTGCACTGTCGTCAAGTGTCAATTGGACGAGAAAACTGTTTGAAATTTATATTATCCCAAAGGGTAATGTCACGTGGCAAAGTGTAAACTAAAGTGTGTACATCATAGTTTACATTTAGCAAGGTTTTTACCGATTGAACTTTGCTATTTGTACACTGATTTTTAACACGTTGTTTGGCACTTGCATTGTTGTCAAGTGTCAATTAGATGGGAAAACTATTTGAAATTTAAACTGCCCAATAGGGTAATGACATGTGGCAAAGTCTAAACTAAAGTGTACACCATAGTGTACATGTAGCAAGGTTCTTACCGATTGGTCTTTGCTATTTGTACACTAATTTTTGGCACTTGCATTGTTGTCAAGTGTCAATTGGATGGAAAAACTATTTGATATTTAAACAGTCCAACAGGGGGGTAATGTCACGTGGTAAAGTGTGAACTAAAGTGTGTACACCATAGTGTACATGTAGCAAGGTCCTTACCGAATGAACTTTGCTATTTGTACACTGATATTTAACACTTTGTTTGAAAATTACATTGTGGACAAGTGCCAATTGGATGGGAAAACTCTTTGAAATTTAAATTTTCCAATAGTGTAATGACACATGGCAAAGTGTAAACTAAAGTGTACACCATAGTGTACATGTTGCAAGGTTCTTACCGATTGATCTTTGCTATTTGTACACTGATTTTTGACATGTTGTTTGACACTTGGATTGTTGACGAGTGCCAATTGGATAGAAAATCTCTTTAAAATTTAGACTGTCCAATAGGGTAATGACAAGTGGCAAAGTGTAAACTAAAGTGTACACCATAGTGTACATGTAGCAAGGTTCTTAACAATTGAACTTTGCTATTTGTACACTGATTTTTCACACATTCTTTGACACTTGGATTGTTGTCCAGTGTCAATTAGATGGAGAAACTGTTTGAAAAATAAACTGCCCAATAGTGTAATGTCACGTGGTAAAATGTAAACTAAAGTGTACATGTAGAAAGGTTCATACCGACTGAATTTTACTATTTGTATACTAATTTTTGACAAGTTTTTTGACACTGGCATTGTTGTCAAGTGTCAATTGGATGGGAAAACTGTGAGAAATTTACACTATCTAACAGGGTAATGTCATGTGACAAAGTGTAAACTAAAGTGTGTACACCATAGTTTACATGTTGCAAGGTTCTTACCGATTGTACTTTGCTATTTGTACACTGATTTTTGACACGAGGTTTGACACTTGCAGGGTTGTCAAGGGTCAATTGGACGGGAAAACCATTTGAAATTTAAGCTGTCCAATAGGATAATGTCACGTGGCAAAGTGTAAATTAAAGTACGTACACTATAGTGTACATGTAGCAAGGTTCTTACCGACTGAACTTTTATATTTGTACACTTATTTTTGACACGTTGTTTGACACCTGCTTTGTTGCCAAGTGTCAATTGGATTGGAAAATTGTTTGAAACTTAAACTGTCCAACAGGGTAATGACACGTGGTAAAATGTAAACTAAAACGTGTACACCATAGTGTACATGTAGCAAGGTTCTTCCCGATTGAACTTCGCCATTTGTACACTGATTCTTGACACGTTGTTTGACACTTGCATTGCTGATGAGTGTCAATTGGATGGGAAAACTATTTGAAATTTAAACTGTAAAATAGGGCAATGACACGTGACAAAGTGTAAACTAAAGTGTACACCAGAGTGTACATGTAGCAAGGTTATTACCGATTGACCTTTGCTATTTGTACACTGATTTTTGACACATTGTTTGAAACTTGCATTGTTTTCAAGTGTCAATTAGATGGGAAATTTTTTTGAAATTTAAACTGCCGTACAGGGTATTGTCACGTGGTAAAGTGTAAACTAAAGTGTATATGCAGCAAGGTTCACACCGATTGAACTTTGCTATTTGTACTCTAATTTTTGACACGTTGTTTGACACTTGTACTATTGTCAAGTGTAAATTGGATAGGAAAGCTATTTGAAATTCATATTGTCCGATAGGGTAATGTCACGTGACAAAGTATAAACTAAAGTGTGTACACCATAGTGTACATGAAGCAAGGTTCTTACCGATTGAACTTTCCTATTTGTACACTGATTTTTGACACGTTGTTTGATACTTGCACTTCTGTCAAGTGTCAATTGGATGGAAAATATGTTTGAAGTTTATATAGTCCAACAGGTTAGTGTCACGTGGTAAAGTGTAAACTAAAGTGTGTACACTATATTGTACATGTAGCAAGGTCTTTACCGATTGAACTTTGTTATTTGTACACTAATGTTTGACACGTTGATTGACACTTACATTGTTGACGAGTGTCAATTGGATGGCAAAACTATTTGAAACTTAAACTGTCAAACAGAGTAATGACACGTGACAAAGTGTAAACTAAAGTGTATACAATAGCGTACCTGTTGCAAGGTTCTTACCGATTGATCGTTGCTTCTTTGTACACTAATTTTTGACACGTTGTTTGACACTTGCACTATTGATGTGTGTCAATTGGATGGGAAAACTGTTTAAAATTTAAACTGTCTAATAGGGTAACGACCCGTCGAAAAGTGTAAACTAAAGTGTACACCATAGTGTACATGTAGGAAGGTTCTTGCCGATTGAACTTTACTATTTTTGCATTACTTTTTGACACGTTGTTAGACACCTACATTGTTTTCAAGTGTCAATTAGATGGGGAAATTGTTTGAAATTTAAACTGCCCAATAGGGCAATGTCACGTGGTAAAGTGTAAACTAAAGTGTACATGTAGGAGGGTTCGTACTGATTAAACTTTGCTATTCGTACACGAATTTTTGACATTTTGTTTGACACTTACATTGTTGTCAAGTGTCAATTGGATTGGAGGACTGCTTGAAACTTATACTGTCCAACAGGGTAACGTCACGTGGTAAAGTGTAAACTAAAGTGTGTACACCATAAATTTCATTTAGCAAGGTTCTTACCGATTGAGCATTGCTATTTGTACACTGATTTTTAACACGTTATTTGACACTTGCATTATTGTCAAGTGTCAATTAGATGGGAAAACTATTTGAAATTTAAACTGCCCAATAGGGTAATGTCATGTGGTGAAGTGTAAACAAAAGTGTAGATGTAGCGAGGTTCGTATCGATTGAACTTTGCTATTTCTACACTAATTTTTGACACGTTGTTTGACAAATGCATTGTTGTCAAGTGTCAAATTGATGGAAAAACTGTGTGAAATTTATACTGTTTAACAGGGTAATGTCATGTGGCAAAGTGTAAACTAAAGTGTGTACACCATAGTGTGTATGTAGCAAGGTTCTTACCGATTGAACTTCGCCGTTGGTGCACTAATTTTTGACATGTTGTTTGACACTTGCATTGTTGCCAAGTGTCAATTGGATGGAAAAACTATTTGAAACTTAAACTGTCCAACTGGGTAATAACACATGGCAAAGTGTAAACTAAAGTTTACACCATAGTGTTCATGCAGCGAGGTTCTTACTAATTGATCTTTGCTATTTGTACTTTGATTTTTGACACATTGTTTGACACTTGCATTACTGCCATGTATCAATTAGATGGGAAAACTATTTGTAATTTAAATTGCCCAGTAAGGCAATGCCACGTGGTAAAGTGTAAACTAACGTGTACATGTAGCAAGGTTTATACCGATTGAACTTTGCTATTTGTACACTGGTCTTTGACACGTTGTTTGACACTTGCATTGTTGACAAGTGTTAATTTGATGAGAAAACTATTTGAAATTTATACTGTCAAAGAGGGAAATGTCACGTGGTAAAGTATAAACTAAAGTGTGTACACCATAGTGTACAAGTAGCAAGGTTCTTACCGATTGAACATTGCCATTTGTACACTGATTTTTGACACGTCGTTTGACACTGGCACTATTGTCAAGTGTCAATTGGATAAGAAAACTATTTGAAATTCATACTGTCCAACATGGTAATGTCACGTGGCAAAGTTTAAACTAAAGTGTGTACACCATAGTGTACATGAAGCAAGGTTCTTACCGACTGAACTTTGCTCTTTGTACGCTGATTTTTAACACGTTGTTTGACACTTGAACTATTGTCAAGTGCCAATTGGATGGGAAAACTATTTGAAATTCATACTGTCCAATAGGGCAATGTCACGTGGTAAAGTGTAAACTAAAGTGTGTACAATGAAGTGTACATGTAGCAAGGTTCTTACCGATTGAACTTTGTTATTTGTATAATGATTTTTTACACATTGTTTGACACTTGCATTGTTGTCAAGTGTTAATTGGATAGGAAAACTATTTGAAATTTAAAATGTCCAACATGGTAATGACACATGGTAAAGTGTAATCTAAAGTTTACACCATAGTGTTCATGTTACAAGGTTCTTACCGATTGAACTTTGCTGTTTGTACACTAACTTTTGACAAGTTATTTGACCCTTGCATTGCTGTCGAGTGTCAATTAGATGGGAAAACTATTTGAAATTTAAACTGCATAACAGGGTAATTTTAATTGGTAAAGTGTAAACTAAACTATACATGTAGGAAGTTTTATATCGATTGAACTTTTCTATTTGTACAATAATTTTTGACACGTTGTTTGACACTTGCATTGTTGTCAACTGTCTAATTGATGGGAAAACTGAGTGAAATTTATACTGTCCAATAGGGTAATGTCACGTGGCAAATTGTAAACTAAAGTGTGTACACCATAGTGTACATGTAGTATGGTTCTTACCGATTGAACTTGCTATTTGTACACTAATTTTTGACACGTAGTTTGACACTTGCATTGTTTTCAAGTGTCAATTGAATAGGAAAACTATTTGAAATTTAAACTGTCCAACAGGGTAATAACAAGTGGCAAAGTGTAAACTAAAGTTTACATCATAGTGCTCATGTAGCGAGGTTCTTACTGTTTGAACTTTGCTATTTGTGCTTTGATTTTTGACACGTTGTTTGACACTTGCATTGCAATCAAGTGTCAATTAGATGGGAAAATTGTTTGAAATTTAAACTGCCCAATAGGGTAATGTCACGTGGTAAAGTGTAAACTAAAGTGTACATGTAGGAGGGTTCGTACTGATTAACCTTTGCTATTCGTACACGAATTTTTGACATTTTGTTTGACACTTGCATTTTGACTAGTGTCAATTGGTTGAGAAAACTATTTGAAATTTATATTGTCCAATAGGGTAATGTCACGTGACAAAGTGTAAACTAAAATGTGTACACTATAGTGTACAAGTAGCAAGGTTCTTACCGATTGAACATTACCATTTGTACACTAATTTTTGACATGTTTTTTGACACTTGCACTATTGTCAAGTGTCAATTGGATGTGAAAACTATTTCAAATTCATACTGTCCAACATGGTAATGTCACGCGACAAAGTTTAAACTAAAGTCTGTTCATCATAGTGTGCATGAAGCAAGGTTCTTACCGATTGAATTTTGGTAGTCGTTCACTGATTTTTGACATGTTGTTTGATAATTGCACTGTTGTCAAGTGCCAATTGGATGGGAAAGCTATTTGAAATTCATACTGTCCAGCAGGGAAATGTCACATGGCAAAATGTAAACTAAAGTGTGTACACCGTAGTGTACATGAAGCAAGGTTCTTACCCATTGAACTTTGCTATTTGTACACTGATTATTGACATGCTGTTTGACACTTGTACTGCTGTCAAGTGTCAATTCGATGGGAAATATGTTTGAAATTTATACAGTCCAACAGGGTAATGTCACGTGGTAAAGTGTAAACTAAAGTGTGTACACCGTATTGTACATGTAGCAAGATCCTTACCGATTGAACTTTAATATTTTTACACTGATTTTTGACACGTTGTTTGACACTTGCATTATTGACGAGTGTCAATTGGATGGGAAAATTTTTTGAAATTTAAACTATCTAATAGGGTAATGACCCGTGGAAAAATTGTAAACTATAGTGTACACCATAGTGTACATATAGGAAGGTTCTTACCGATTGAACTTTACTATTTTTACACTGATTTTTGACATGTTGTTTGACACTTGCATTGTTGTCAAGTGTAAATTAGATGCAAAAAATGTTTGAAATTTAAACTGTCCAATAGGTCAATATCACGTGGTTAAGTGTAAACTAAAGTGTACATGTAGCAGGGTTCGTGCCGATTAAACTTTGCTATTTGTACACGGATTTTTGACACTTGCATTTTCGTCAAGTGTCAATTGGATGGGAGAGCTACTTGAAATTTATACTGTCCAACAGGGTAATGTCATGTGACAAAGTGTAAACTAAAGCGTGTACACCATAGTGTACAAGTAGCAAGGTTCTTAGCTATTAAACATTGCCATTTGCAAACTAATTTTTGACACATCGTTTAACACTTGCACTACTGTCAAGTGTCAATTGGATGGGAAAACAATTTGAAATTCATACTGTCCAGCAGGGTAATGTCACATGGCAAAGTTTAAACTAAAGTGTGTACACCATAGTGTACATGAAGCATGGTTCTTACCGATTGAACTTTTCTATTTGTACACTGCTTTTTGACACGTTGTTTGACACTTGCACTATTGTCAAGTGTAAATTACATGTGGAAAACTGTTTGAAATTCATACTGTCCAATAGGGTAATGTCACGTGGCAAAGTGTAAACTAAAGTGTGTACACCATAGTGTACATAAAGCAAGGTTCTTACCGATTGAACTTTGCTATTTGTACACTAATTTTTGACACATTGTTTGATACTTGCACTGTTGTCAAGTGTCAATTGGATGGGAAATATATTTGAAATTTGTACGAGCAAACAAGGTAATGTCATGACGTAAAGTGTAAGCGAAAGTGTGAACACCATATCGTACTTGTAGCAAGGTTCGTACCGATTAAACTTTGCTATTTGTACACTGATGTTTGACACGTTGTTTGAGACTTGCATTGTTGACGAGTGTCCATTGGATGGGAAAACTATTTGAAATTTAAACTATCCAATAAGGTCAAATTGATGGAAAAACTTGTTGTGAAGTGTCAAATTGATGGAAAAACTGTGTGAAATTTATATTTTGTAACAGGGTAATATCACGTGGCAAAGTGCAAACTAAAGTGTGTACACCATAGTGTACATGTGGCAAGGTTCTTACCGATTGAACTTTGCTATTTGTACATTGATTTTTGGCACGTTGTTTGACACTTGCATTGTTGCAAAGTGTCAATTGCATGGGAAAACTGTTTTAAATTTAAACTTTCCAACAGGAAAATGACACGTGGCAAAGTGTAAACTAAAGTTTACACCATAGTGTTCATGTAGAAAGGTTCTTATCGATTGAACTTTGCTATTTGTGCACTGATTTTTGACACGTTGTTAGACACTAGCACTGTTGTCAAGTGTCAGTTTGATGGAAAATATGTTTGAAATTTTTACAGTCCGACAGGGTAATGCCACGTGTTAAAGTGTAAACTAACGTGTGTACACCGTATTATACATGTAGCAAGGTCTTTACCGATTGAACTTTGCTATTTGTATACCAATGTTTGACACGTTGTTTGACTCTTACATTGTTGATGAGTGTCAATTGGATAAGAAAACTATTTGAAATTTAAACAGTCCAATAGGGTAATGACACGTAGCAAAGTGTAAACTAAAGTGTACACCATAGTATACATGCAAGGTTCTTACTGATTGATCGTTGCTATTTGTACATTGATTTTTAGCACGTTGTTTGACACTTACAATTTTGACGAGTGTCAATTGGATGGGAAAACTATTTGAAATTTAAACTATCCATTAGGGTAATGACACGTGGAAAAGTGTAGATTAAAGTGTACACCATAGTGTACATGTAGGAAGGTTCTTACCGATTGAACTTTACTACTTTTACACTGATTTTTGATACGTTTTGTTGTCAAGTGTCAATTAGATGGGAAAACTATTTGAAATTTAAACTGCCTAATAGGGTAATGTCACGTGGTAAAGTGTAAACTAAAGTATACATGTAGCAAGGTTCATACCGATTAAACTTTGAGATTTATACACTGATTTTTGACACATTGTTTGACACATGCATTGTTGTCAAGAGTCAAACTGATGGGAAAACAATGTGAAATTTATACTGTCTAACAGGGTAATATCACGTGGCAAAGTGTAAACTAAAGTGTGTACACCATAGTGTGCATGTAGCAAGGTTCTTACCGATTGTACTTTGCTATTTGTACACTAATTTTTGACACGTTGTTTGACACTTACACTATTGTCAAGTGTCAATTGGATGGAAAAATTGTTTGAAATTCATACTGTCCAACTGGGTAATGTAACGTGGCAAAGTGTAAACTAAAGTGTACACTGTAGTGTACATGTAGGAAGGTTCTTACCGATAGAACTTCACTATTTTCACACTGATTTTTGACACGTTGTTTGACACTTGCATTATTGTCAAGTGTCAATTAGATGGGAAAACTGTTTGAAATTTAAACAGCCCAACAGGGTAATGTCATGTGGTAAAGTGTAAACTAAAGTATATATGTAGCAAGGTTCGTACCGAGTGAACTTTGAGATTTGTACACTGATTTTTGACACATTGTTTGACACTTGCATTGTCGTCAAGTCTCAAATTGATGGGAAAATTGTGTGAAATTTATACTGTCTAACAGGGTAATATCACGTGGCAATGTGTAAACTAAAGTGTGTACACCATAGTGTACATGTAGCAAGGTTCTTACCGATTGAATTTTGCTATTTGTACATTGACTTTTGACACGTTGTTTGACACTTGCATTGTTACAAAGTGTCAATTGGATGGGAATACAACTTGAAATTTAAACTGTCCAACAGGGTAATGAAACGTGGCATAGTGTAAACTAAATTTTACACCATAGTGTTCTTGTAGTAACGTTCTTACTGATTGAACTTCGCTATTTGTACACTAATTTTTGACACGTTTGACACATGCATTGCTGTCAAGTGTCAATTAGATGGGAAAACTGTTTGAAATTTAAACTTCCCAATAGGGTAATGTCATGTGGTAAAGTGTAAACTAAAGTGTACATGTAGCTAGGTTCATAGCGATTGAACTTTACAATTTTACACTGATTTTTGACACATTGTCTGACACTTGCATTGTTGACTAGTGTCAATTGGATGGGAAAACTGCTTGAAATTTATGCTGCCCAACAGGGTAATGTCACGTGGCAAAGTGTAAACTAATGGGTGTACACCATAGTGTACATATAGCAAGGTTCTTACCGATTGAACTTTGTTATTTGTACGCTGATTTTTGACACGTTGTTTGACACTTGCACTATTGTCAAGTGTCAATATGCTGGGAAAATTGTTCGAAATTCATACTGTCAAACAGGGTAATTTCACCTGGCAAAGTGTAAACTAAAGTGTGCACACCACAGTGTATATGAAACAAGGTTCTTACCGATTGAACTTTGCCATTTGTACACTTATTTTTGACACGTTGTTTGACGCTTGCACTATTATCAAGTGTCAATTGGATGGGAAATATGATTGAAATTTATATAGCCCAACAGGGTAATGTCACATGGTAAAGTGTGTACACCATATTTTACATGTTGCAAGGTCCTTACCGATTGAACTTTGCTATTTGTACACTAATGTTTGACACTTGCATTGTTATCAAGTGTTAATTGAATGGGAAAACTGTTTGAAATTTAGGCTATCCGATAGGGTAATGACACGTGACAAAGTGTAAACTAAAGTGTACACCATAGTGTACATGTAGCAAGGTTCTTACCGACTGAACTTCGCTATTTGTACACTTATTTTTTACATGTTCTTTGAAACTTACACTGTTGGCAAGTGTTAATTGGATGGGAAATATGTTTGAAATTTATACAGACTAACAGGGTAATGTCACGTGGTAAAGTGTAAACTAAAGTGTGTACACCATATTGTACATGTGGTAAGGTCCTTACCGATTGAACTTTGCTATTTGTATACTGATTTTTGACACGTTGTTTCACACTTGCACTGTTGTCAAGTGTCAATTGGATAGGAAAACTGTTTGAAATTTATATTGTCCAGCAGGGTAATGTCACATGGCAAAGTGTAAACTAAAGTGTGTACACCATAATGTACATTTAGTAAGGTTCTTACCGATTGAACTTTGCTATTTGTACACTAATTTTTGATATGTTGTTTAACACTTGCATTGTTGTCAAGGGTCAATTAGATGAGAAAAATGTTTGAAATTTACACAATCCAAGAGGGTAATGTCACACGGCAAAGTGTTAACTAAAGTGTGTACACCATAGTGTACATGTAGCATGGTTCTTGCCGATTAAAGTTTTCCAGTTGTACACTGATTTGACACGTTGTTTGATAATTACATTTCTAACAAGTATCAATTGGATGGGAAAACAGTTTGAAATTTACACAATCCAAAAGGGTAATGTCATGTGGCAAAGTGTAAACTAATGTGTGTACACCATAGTGTACATGTAGCAAGGTTCTTCCCGATTGAACTTTGCCTTTTGTAGACTAATTTTTAACACGTTGTTTGACACTTGCATTGCTTATGAGTGTCAATTGGATGGGAAAATTTTTTGAAATTGAAACTGTCATACCGGGTAAGGACACGTGGCAAAGTGTAAAGCAAACTGTGCACCATAGTGTACATGTAGTGAGGTTATTACCATTTGAACTTTGCTATTTATTCACTGATTTTCGACGCGTTGCTTGACACTTGCATTGTTGTCATGTGTCAATTAGATGAGAAAATTGTTTGAAATTTATACTGTCCAACAGGGTAATATCAAGTGGCAAAGTGTAAACTAAAGTGTGTACACCATAGTGTACATGTAACAAGGTTCTTACCGATTGAACTTTGCTATTTATACACTATTTTTTCCACATTGTTTGACACTTGCATTGTAGCAAAGTCTTAATTGGATGGGAAAACTATCCAATAGGGTAATGACACGTGGCAAAGTGTAAACTAATGTTTACATCATATTGTACATGTGGCAATGTTCTTGTCGATTGAAGTTTGCCATTTTTACATTGATTTTTGACACGTTGTTTCAAACTTGCATTGTTGACAAGTGTCAATTGGATGGGAAAATTGTTTGAAATTTAAACTACCCCACATGGTATTATCATGTGGTAAAGTGTAAACTAAAGTGTACATGTAGCAAGGTTCGTACTGATTGAACTTTGTTATTTGTACACTGATTTTCGATACGTTGTTTGACACTTGTATTGTGGTCAAGCGTCAATTGGATGGAAAAACTGTGTGAAATTTATACTGTCCAACAGGGTAATGTCACATGGCAGAGTGTAAACTAAAGTGTGTACACCACAGTGTACATGTAGCAAAGTTCTTACCGATTGAACTTCGCTATTTTTACACTTATTTTTGACACGATGTTTGACATTCGCAGTGTTGTCAAGTGTTGATTGGATGGGAAAACTATTTGAAATTTAAGATGTCCAATAGGGTAATGTCATGTGGCAAAGTGTAAACTAAAGTATACACCATAGTGTTCATGTAGCAACATTCTTACCAATTAAACTTTGCTATTTGTACACCGATTTTTGACACGTTGTTTGATACTTGCGTTGCTGTTAAGTATCAATTGGATGGAAAAACTATTTGAAATTTATACAGTCCAACTTGGTAATGTCACGTGGCAAAGTATAAACTAAAGTGTGTACACCATAGTGTACATGTAGCAAGGTCCTTACCAATTGAACTTTGCTATTTGTATACCAATATTTAACAAGTTATTTGACACTTGCATTGTTGACGAGTGTCAATTGGATGGAAAATTTGTTTGAAATTTAAACTGTCCAACGGGGTAATGAAACGTGGCAAAGTCCAAACTAAAGATGTTGCAAGGTTCTTACCAATTGATCATTGCTATTTGTACATTGATTCCTAACACTTTGTTTGAAACTTGCATTCTTGACGAATGGCAATTGGATGGGAAAATTGTTTGAAATTTAGACTGTCCGACAGGGTAATGACACGTGGCAAATTGTAAACTAAAGTGTACACCATAGTGTACATGCAGCAAGGTTCTTTCCGATTGAACTTTGCTATTTGCACACTGATTTTTAACATGTTCTTTGACACTTGCATTGTTGTCAAGTGTCAATTGGATAGGAAATATGTATGAAATTTATAAAGTCCAATAGGGTAATGTCATGTGGTAAAGTGTAAACTAAAGTGTCTACACCATATTGTATATGTAGCAAGGTCCTTACCAAATGACCTTTGCTATTTGTACACTGATGTTTGACACGTTGTTTGACACTTGCATTGTTGACGAGTGTCAATTGGATGGGAAAACTATTTGAAATTTAAACTGTCCCATAGGGTAACGACGCGTGGCAAAGTTTAAACTAAACTGTACACCATTGTGTACATTTATGAAGGTTCTTACCAATTGAACTTCACTATTTTTACACAGATTTTTGACATGTTGTATGACACTTACATTGTTGTCAAGTGTTAATTAGATGGGAAAACTAGAGTGTACATGTAGCAAGGTTCATACCGATTGAACTAGAGTGTACATTGTTCTCACGTGATAAAGTGTAAGCTAGAGTGTACATGTAGCAAGGTTCGTATCGATTGAAATTTGCTATTTGTACACTGATTTTTGACACGTTGTTTGACACTTGCATTGTTGTCTAGTGTCAAATTGATGGGAAAATTGTGTGAAATTTATACTATCTAACAGGGTAATATCACGTGGCAAAGTGTAAACTAAAGTGTGTACAACATAGTGTACATGTGGCAAGGTTCTTACCGATTGAACTTTGCTATTTGTACATTGATGTTGAGATGTTGTTTGACACTTGCATTATTGACGAGTGTCAATCGGATGGGAAAACTATTTGAAATTTAAACATTCCAATAGGGTAATGACACGTGGCAAAGTGTAAACTAAAGTTTACACCACAGTGTTCATGCAGCAAGGTTCTTACAGATTGAACTTTACTATTTGTACACTGATTTTTGACACGTTTGACACTTGCACTATTGTCAAGTGTCAATTGAATGGGAAAACTATTTGAAATTCATACTATCCAATAGGGTAATATCACGTGGCAAAGTGTAAACTAAAGTGTGTATACCATAGTGTACAAGTCGCAAGGTTCTTATCGATTGAACTTCACTATTTGTACACTGATTTTTGACACGTTGTTTGGCACTTGCACTGTTGCCAGGTGTCGATTGGAGGGGAAATATGTTTGAAATTTATACAGTCCAACAGGGTAATGTCATGTGGTAAAGTGTAAACTAAATTGTGTACACCATACTTTACACGTAGCAAGGTCCTTACCGATTGAACTTTGCTATTTGTACATTGATGTTTGACACTTGCATTGTTGTCAAGTGTCAAATTAATGGGAAAATTGGGTAAAATTTATACTGTCTAACAGGGTAATATCACAGGGCAAAGTTTGAACAAAAGTGTGTACACCATAGTATACATGTAGCAAGGTTCATATCGATTGAAGTTTGCTATTTGTCCACTAATTTTTGACACGTTTGACACTTGCATTATTGTCAAGTGTCAATTGGATGGGAAAACTATTTGAAATTTAAACTGTCCAATGGGGTAACGACACGAGGCAAAGTGTAAATTAAATTTTACACCATAGTGTTCATGTAGCAAAGTTCGTACCACTTGAACTTTGCTGTTTGTACACCAATTTTTAACACGTTGTTTGACACTTGCATTGTTGTCTAGTGTCAATTGGATGGGGAAACTTTTTGAAATTCATACTGCCCAACAGGGTAATATCACGTGGCAAAGTGTAACCTAAAGTGTGTACACCGTATTGTACATGTAGCAAGGTCCTGACCGATTGAACTTTGCTATTTGTACATTGCTGTTTGAAACATTGTTTGACACTTGCATTGTTGACGAGTGTCAATTGGTTGGGAAAACTAATTGAAATTTAAACTATCCAAAAGGGTACTAACACAAGGCAAAGTGCAAACTAAAGTGTACACCGTAGTGTACATGTTGCAAGGTTCTTACCGACTCATCGTTGCTATTTGTGCACTAATTTTTGACACGTTGATTGACACTTGCATTGTTGACGAGTGTCAATTGGATGGGAAAACTATTTGAAATTTGAACCGTCCAATAGGGTAATGACACATGGAAAAGTGTAAAGTAAAGTGTACATCATAGTGTACATGAATGAAGGTTATTATCGATTGAACTTTACTATCTTTACACTGATTTTTGATACGTTGTTTGACACTTGCATTGTTGTCAAGTGTCAATTACATGGAAAAGCTATTTGAAATTTAAATCGCCCAATAGGGTAATGTCACGTGATAAAGTGTAAACTAAAGTGTACATGTAGCAAGGTTCATATCGATTGAACTTTGCTACTTGTACACTGATATTTAACATGTTGTTTGACACTTGCATTGTTATCAAGTGTTAAATTGATGGGAAAACTGAGTAAAATTTACACTGTCTAACAGGGTAATATCACATGGCAAAGTGTAAACCAAAGTGTGTACACCATAGTATACATGTAGCAAGGTTCATACCAATTGAAGTTTGGAATTTGTACACTGATTTTTGACACATTTGACACTTGTACTATTGTCAAGTGTCAATTGGATGGGAAAACTATTTGAAATTTAAACTGTCCAACGGGGTAACGACACGAGGCAAAGTGTAAATTAAATTTTACACCATAGTGTTCATGTAGCAAGGTTCGTACCGCTTGAACTTTGCTATTTGTACACCGATTTTTAACACGTTGTTTGACACTTGCATTGTTGACTAGTGTCAATTAGATGGGAAAACTGTTTGAAATTCATACTGCCCAACAGGGTAATATCATGTGGCAAAGTGTAAACTAAAGTGTGTACGCCATAGTGTACATGTAGCTAGGTTCTTACGGATTGAACTTTGCTATTTGTACACTGATTTTTGACACGTTGTTTGACAATTGGACAGTTGTCAAGTGTCAATTGGATAGGAAAACTATTTAAAATTCAAACTGTCCAACAGGGTAATGTCACGTAGCAAAGTGTAAACTAAAGTGTGTACACCCAAGTGTAAGTGAAGAAGGGTTTTTATCGTTTGAACTTTGCTATTTTTACACTGATTCTTGATACGTTGTTTGAACTTGCAGTGTTACCAAGTGTCAATTGGATGGGAAATATGTTTAAAATTTATACAGTCCAACATGGTAACGTCACGGGGAAAAGTGTAACCTAAAGTGTGTACACCGTATTATACATGTAGCAAGGTCCTAACCGATTGAACTTTGCTATTTGTGCACTAATTTTTGACTCGTTATTTGCCACTTGCATTGTTGTCAAGTGTCAATTAGATGGGAAAACTATTTGAAATTTTGACTACCCAACAGGGCAATGTCACGTGGTAAAGTGTAAATTAAAGTGTACATGTAGCTAGGTTCATAGTGATTGAACTTTGCCATTTGTACACTGATTTTTGACACGTTTTTTGATACTTGCATTGTAGATTAGTGTCGATTGGATGGGAAAACTGTTTGAAATTTATACTACCCAACAAGGTAATGTCACGTGGCAAAGTGTAAACTAAAGTGTGTACACCAAAGTGCACATGTAGCAAGGTTCTTACCGATTGAACTTCACTATTTGTACACTGATTTTTGACACGTTGGTTGACACTTGCACTGTTGTCAAGTGTCAACTGGATGGAAAAACTGTTTGAAATGTATATTGTCCAACAGGATAATGTCTCGTGGCAAAGTGTAATCTAAAGTGTGTACACCATAGTGTACATTTAGCAAGGTTCTTACTGATTGAACTATGCTATTTGTACACTGATTTTTAAAACATTGTTTGACACTTGCATTGTTGTCAAGTTTCAAGTTGATGGGAATACTGTTTGAAATTTACACAATCCAAGAGGGTAATGTCACGCGCCAAAGTATAAACTAAAATGTGTACACCGTAGTGTACATTTAGCAAGGTTCTTGCTGATTGAAGTTTCCCATTTGTATACTGATTTTTGACACGTTGTTTGATACTTGCATTGCTGATGAGTGTCAATTGGAAGAGAAAATTGTTTGAAATTTAAACTATCAAACAGGGTATTGACACGTGGTAAAGTGTAAACTAAAGTGTACACCATAGTGTACATGTAGCAAGGCTATCACCTATTGAACTTTCTATGTTTACACAAATTTTTGACACGTTGTTTGACACTTGTATTATTGTCAAGTGTCAGTTAGATGGGAAAACTGTTTGAAATTTAAACTGCCCTATAGGGTATGGTCATGTGGTAAAGTGAAAACTAAAGTGTACATGTAGCAAGCTTTATACTGATTGAATATTGCTACTTGTACACTAATTTTTGACACGTTGTTTGACACTTGCATCATTGTCAAGTGTCAATTGGATGGAAAAATAGTGTGAAATTTATACTGTCGAACAGGGTGATGTTACATGGCAAAGTGTAAACAAATGTGTGTACACAATAGTTTACATGTAGCAAGGTTCTTACCGATAGAACTTTGCTGTTTGTACACTTATTTTTGACACGATCTTTAACAGTTGCAGTGTTGTCAAGTGTTAATTGGATGGTAAAACTGTTTGAAAGTTAAGTTGTCTAATAGGGTAATGTCACGTGGCAAAGTGTAAACTAAAGTGTATACCATAGTGTACATGTTGCAAGGTTCTTACCGATTGATCGTTGCTATTTGTACACTAATTTTTGACACGTTGTTTGACACTTGCATTGTTGCAAAGTGTCAATTGGATGAAAAAATTGCTTGAAATTTAAACTGTCCAACAGGGTAATGACACGTGGCAAAGTTTAAACTAAAGTTTACACCATAGTGTTCATGTAGCAAAGTTCTTGCTGTTTGAACTTTGCTATTTGTACCCTGATTTTTGACACGTTGTTTGACACTTGCATGGCTGTGAAGTGTCAATTAGATGGGAAAACAGTTCTAAATTTAAATTGCCCAAAAACTTAATGTCACGTGGTAAAGTCTAAACTAACATGTACATGTAGCTAGGTTCGTATCGATTGAACTTTGTTATTTGTACACTAATTTTTGACACATTGTTTGACACTTGCATTGTTGACTAGTGTCAATTGGATGGGAAAACTGTTTGAAATTCATACATCCCAACAAGGTAATATCACGTGGCAAAGTGTAAATTAAAGTGTGTGCACCATTGATTTTTAACAAGTTGTTTGACACTTGCATTGTTGTCACGTGTCAATTTGATGGAAAAACTATTTGAAATTTAAACCGCCCAAGAGGGTAATGTCACGTGGCAAAGTGTAAACTAAAGCGTACATATAGCAAGGTCCTTACCGATTGAACTTTGCTATTTGTACACTAATGTTTGACACGTTGTTTGACACTTGCACTATTGACAAGTGTCAATTCGATGGGAAAACTATTTGAAATTTAAACTATCCAATAGGGTAATGACACGTGGCAAAGTGTAAACTAAAGTGTACACCATAGTGTACATGTTGCAAGGTTCGTACCGATTGATCGTTGCTATTTGTACACTAATTTTGACACGTTGTTTGACACTTGTATTGTTTCAAAGTGTCAATTGGATGAAAAAACAGCTTGAAATTTAAACTGTCCAACGAGGTAACGACACGTGGCAAAGTGTAAACTGAAGTTTACACCATAGTGTTCATATAGCAAAGTTCTTACCGTTTGAACGTTGCTATTTGTAGACAGATTTTTGACACGTTGTTTGACACTTGCATTGCTGTGAAGTGTCAATTAGATGGGAAAATAGTTTGAAATTTAAACTGCCCAACAACTTAATGTCACGTGATAAAGTCTAAACTAACGTGTACATGTAGCTAGGTTCGTACCGATTGAACTTTGTTATTTGTACACTGATTTTTGGCACGTTGTTTGACACTTGCATTATTGACTAGTGTCGATTGGATGGAAAAACTATTTGAAATTTATGTTACCCAATAGGGTAATATCATGTGATAAAGTATAAACTAAAGTATGTACACCATAGTGTACATGTTGCAAGGTTCTTACCAATTGAACTTTGCTATTTGTACACTGATTTTTGACAAGTTGTTTGACACTTGCACTGTTGTCAAGTGTCAATTTGATGGGAAAACTGTTTGAAAATTAAACTGTCAAACAGGGTAATGACAAGTGACAAAGTGTAACTAAAGTATACACCATTGTGTACATGTAACAAAGTTCTTACCGATTGGACTTTGCTATTTGTACACTGATTTTGACACGTTGTTTGACACTTTCAATATTGTCAAGTGTCAATTGGATGGGAAAGCTATTTGAAATTTACACAATATAAGAGGGTAATGTCATGTGGCAAAGTGTAAACTAAAGTGTGTACACCATAGTTTACATGTAGCAAGGTTCTTGCCGATTGAACTTTGTCATTTGTACACTAATTTTTGATACTTTGTTTGACACTTGCATTGCTGACGAGTGTCAATTGGATGAGATAACTATTTGAAATTTAAAATGTCTAACAGGATAATGACACGTGGCAATGTGTAGACTTAAGTGTACACTATAGTGTACATGTAGCAATGTTATTACCGATTGAACTTTTCTATTTGTACACTAATTTTTGACATGTTGTTTGACACTTGCACTGTTTTCAAGTGTCAATTAGATGAAAAAATTGTTTGAAATTTAGACTGCCCTACAGGGTATTGTCACGTGGTAAAGTGTAAACTAAAGTGTACATGCAGGAAGATTCGTACCGATTGAACTTTGCTATATGTACACTGATTTACGACATGTTGTTTGACACTTGTATTGTTGTCAAGCGTCAATTGGATGGGAAAACTGTGTGAAATTTATCATGTCCAACAGGGTAATGTCACGTGGCAAAGTGTAAACTAAAGTGTGTACACCATAGTGCACATGTACTAAGGTTCTTACCGATTGAACTTTGTTATTTGTGCACTGATTTTTGACATGTTGTTTGATACTTGCTGTAGAACCCCAAATAATTTTAAATACCTTAGTGGCACTAAGACATGAATTTTGGATGGCTAAAGTATGCTTCAAATTTTTAGTCTCATTTGAGACCCATTTACGACATAGAAAACATTCGATTTGGAAAATATTATCTAAAGAAAAGTTGTAGCTCTTTTACTTAGCTTTCCAATGCACTTTGAATTACCTCAATCAGATATTGGGAGAAGACGTTAAGATAGAAATACTAAAGGCTATACGGTATCAACCGAAGTATACGGAATATGAAAAGTCAAATTCCTACACGATTTTCTAGTACCTTCTTAAACCTATAACTCCCACATAAATGACACTCGTGTTAATGAGTATTAGGCCCTTCACTTGCCCTTAAGTTGAGAGATTTTCACCTATAAATAGGCCCCAATGCATACACATTTTTCGCACCAAGATAAAAGCTTCTAAGCATAAAAGAGAGAGTTTTAAAGTCTAGAAAAAAGAGAAAGGAGAGGGAAGAAAATTAGAAAAAAGAGAAAGGAGAGGTAACGTCACGTGTCAAAGTGTAAACTAAAGTGTACACCATAGTGTACATGTAGCATGGTCCTTACCAATTAAACTTTACTATTTGTACACTAATTTTCGACACGTTGTTTGACACTTGCATTGTTGTCAAGTACCAATTGGATGGGAAAACTATTTGAAATTTAAAATGTCCAACATGGTAATGTCACGTGGCAAAGTGCAAATTAAAGTGTACACCAGAGTGTACATGTAGCAAGGACCTTATCGATTGAGCTTTACAATTTATACACTGATTTTTGACACGTTGTTTGACCCTTTCATTGTTGTCAAGTGTCAATTGGATGGGAAAACAATTTGAAATTTAAATTGTCCAGTTGGGTAATGTCACATGGTAAAGTGTAAACTAGAGTGTACACCACAGTGTACTTATAGTAAGGTTCTTGCTTATTGAACTTTGCTATTTGTACACTGATTTTTGAAACGTTGTTTGACACTTACATTG
Organism: Olea europaea var. sylvestris; assembly: GCF_002742605.1. Lineage (NCBI taxonomy): Eukaryota > Viridiplantae > Streptophyta > Magnoliopsida > Lamiales > Oleaceae > Olea > Olea europaea. The sequence continues at coordinate 84,789 of NW_019233880.1, forward strand.
TTGTCCAGTGTCAATTTGATAGGAAATTGTTTGAAATTTAAACTGTCCAGTAGGGTAATGTCACGTGGCAATGTATAAACTAAAGTGTACACCATAGTGTACATGTAGGACGGTCCTTACCAATTGAACTTTACAATTTGTACTCTAATTTTCGTCACGTTGTTTGACACTTGCATTGTTTTCAAGTGTCAATTGGATGGGAAAATTGTTTGAAATTTAAGCTATCCAACAGGGTAATGTCACGTGGCAAAGTGTTAATTAAAGTATACACCATAGGGTACATGTAGCAAGGTTCTTAGCGATCAAACTTTCTACTTGAACACTAATTTTTGACAGGTTGTATGACACTTGCATTGTTGTCAGGTGTCAATTAGATGGAAAAATTGTTTAAAATTTAAACTGTCCAACAGGGTAATGACACGTGGCAAAGTGTAAACTAAAGTGTACAACATAGTGTACATGTAGTAAGGTCCTTACCGATTGAACTTTACTATTTGCACCACCGATTTTGACACGTTGTTTGAACTTGCATTGTTGTCTACTATCAATTGGATGGGAAAACAATTTGAAATTTAAATTGTCCAACAAGGTAATGTCATGTGGCAAAGTGGTAACTAGAGTGTACACCATAGTGTACATGTAGCAAGGTCCTTTCCGATTGAACTTTGCTATTTGTACACTTATTTTCGAAACGTTGTTTGACTCTTGCATTGTTGTGAAGTGTTAATTGGATGGGAAAACTATTTGAGTTTTAAACTGTCCAACAGGGTAACGTCACGTGGCAAAGTGTAAACTAAATTGTAAACCATAGTGTAAATGTGGCAATGTTCTCGCCGATTGAACTTTGCAATTTGTACACTAATATTTGACACATTGTTTGACACTTGCATTGTTGTCAGGTGTCAATTGGATGGGAAAACTATTTGAAATTTAAACTGTCCAGAAGGCTAATGTCACGTGACAAAGTGTACACCGTATTGTACTTGTAGTAAGGGTCTTGCCAATTGAACTTTGCTGTTTGTACACCGATTCTTGACATGTTGTTTGACACTAGCATTGTTGTCCAGTGTCAATTGGATGGGAAAACTATTTAAAATTTAAACTTTTCAGAAGGGTAATGTCACGTGGCAAAGTGTAACTAAAGTATACACCATAGTGTACATGTAGCAAGGTCCTTACCGATTGAACTTTACAACTTGTACACTAATTTTTGTCATGTTATTTGATGCTTGCATTGTTGTCAAGTGTCAATTGCACGGGAAAACTGTTTGAAATTTAAGCTATCCAAAAGGGCAATGTCACATGGCAAAATGTTAACTAAAGTGCACACCATAGGGTACAGGTAGTAAGGTTTTTACAGATCGAACTTTGCTACTTGAACACTGATTTTGAACACGTTGTATTACATTTGCATTGTTGTCAAGTGTCAATTGGATTGGAAAACTATTTGAAATTTAAACACTCCAAAAGGGCAATGTCACATGGCAAAGTGTAAACTAAAGTGTACACCGTAGTGTACATGTGGCACGGTTCGTACCGATTGAACTTTGCTATTTGTACACTGATTTTTAACACATTGTTTGACACTTGCATTGTTGTCAAGTGTCAATTGGATGGGAAAACTATTTGAAATTTAAACTGTCCAGCAAGATAATGTCACATGGCAAAGTGTAAACTAAAGTGTGTACACTACAGTGTACATGTAGTAAGGTTCTTACCAATTGAACTTTGCTATTTGTACACTAATTTTTGACACGTTGTTTGACACTTGCATTATTTTCAAGTGTCAGTTGGATTGGAAAACTGTTTGTAATTTAAACTATTCAACAGGGTAATGTCACGTGTCAAAGTGTAAACTTAGATGTACACCTTCGTATATGTGTAGAAAGGTCCTTACCGATTGAACTTTAATATTTGTACACTAATTTTGGACACATTGTTTGACACTTGCATTGTTGTCAAGTGCTAATTGGATGGGAAAACTGTTTGAAATTTAAACTCTCCAACAGGGTAATGTCATGTGGCAAGGTGTAAACTAAAGTGTGTACACCATAATGTATATATAGCAGGTTCTTACCGATAGAACTTAGCTATTTGTACACTGATTTTTGATACGTTGTTTAACACATACATTGTTGTCAAGTGTCAATTGGATGGGAAAATTGTTTGAAATTTAAACTATCCAACAGGGTAATGTCTCGTGGCAAAGTGTAAATTAAAGTGTACACCATAGTGTACATGTAGCAAGGTCTTTATCGATTGAACTTTGCTATTTGCCCACTGATTTTTGACACGTTGTTTGACAGTAGCATTGTTGTTAAGTGTCAATTGGATGGCAAAGCTATTTGAAATTTAAACTGTCCAATAGGGTAATGTCACATGGCAAAGTGTAAACTAAAGTTTACACCGTAGTGTATATGTAACAAGTCTTACCGATTGAACTTTGCTATTTGTACACAGATTTTTGACACGTTGTTTGACACTTGCATTGTTGTTAAGTGTCAATTGGATGCGAAAACTGTTTGAAATTTAAACAGTCCAATAGGGTAATATCACATAGCAAAGTATAAACAAAAGTGTACACCATAGTATACATGTCGCAAGGTTCTTACCAATTAAACTTTGCAATTTGTACACTAATCTTTGATACGTTGTTTGAAATTTGCATTGTTGTCGAGTGTCAATTGGATGAGAAAACTATTTGAAATTTGAACTGTCTAACAGGGTAATGTCATGTGGCAAAGTGTAAACTAAGGTGTACACCATAGTGTACATGCAGAAAGTTTTTACCGATCAAACTTTGTTATTTGTATGCTAATTTTTGACACGTTGTTTGACACTTGCATTGTTGTCAAATATCAATAGGATGGAAAAATTGTTTGAAATTTAAACCGTCCAACCAGGTAATGTCACGTGGCAAAGTTTAAACTAAAGTGTACATCATAGTGTACATGTATCAAGGTCCTTACCGATTGAAATTTGCTATTTGTATACTGATTTTCGACACGTTGTTCGACACTTGCATTGTTATCAAGTGTCAATTGGATGGAAAAACTATCTAAAATTTAAACTGTCCAATAGAGTGATGTCACGTGGTAAAGTGTACACCATAGTGCACATGTAGCAAGGTTCTTACCGATTGAACATTGCTATTCGTATACTGATTTTTGGTACATTGTTTGACACTAGCATCATTTTGAAGTGTCAATTGGATGGGAAAACAGTCTAAAATTTAAACTGTCCGACAGGGCCATGACACGTGGAAAAGTGTAAACTAAAGTGTACACCATAGTTTACATGTTGCAAGGTTCTCACTGATTGAAATTTACTTTTTGTACACTGATGTTCGACACGTTGTTTGACACTTACATCATTGTCAAGTGTTAATTGGATGGGAAAATTGTTTGAAATATAAGCTGTCCGACAGCGTAATGTCTCATGGCAATGCGTAAATTAAAGTGTACACCATAGTGTACACATGGCAAGGTCCTTATCGATTGAACTTTGCTACTTGTACACTAATTTTCGACACGTTGATTGACACTTGCATTGTTTTCAAGTGTCAATCAAATGGGAAAATTGTTTGAAATTTAAACTATCCAGTAGAGTAATGTCACGAGGTAAAGGGTAAACTAAAGTGTACTCCATAGTGTACAAGCAGTAAGGTTCTTACCAATTGAACTTTGTTATTTGTACACTGATTTTTGACACGTTGTTTGATACTTGCATTGTTGTCCAATGTCAATTGGATGGCAAAACTGATTGAAATTTAAACTATCCAGTAGGGTAATATCACGTGGTAAAGTGTAAACTAAAGTGTACACCATAGTGTACTTGTTGCAAGGTTCTTATCGATTGAACCTTGGTATTTGTACACTAATTTTTGACACATTGTTTGACACTTGCATTGTTGTCAAGTGTCAATTGGATGGAAAAACTGTTTGAAATTTAAACTGTCCAGTAAGGTGATGTCACGTGGCAAAGTGTAAACTAAAGTGTGTACACCATAATGTACTATTGTAAAATTTTGTTTCGCAAGTGTACGACCCGTAATAAATAATAGTGGACCTAAGAGTCCACTTTGTCGATCCCACAAGAACTATTTTCTAATACTTAATTCAATCTTTCTTTAACTACTATTTGACTAACACAAATCAAAGGTTGTAGAATCTGGGTTTTAATCTAAATTCTAGAAAATAATAATGAATGAATGTTAGGGTAGAATAACTTCACCAATCGATCACCTTTACATCTCAAATTAAAACTTAATTCTAATGTAGTGCTTGGTCGAATTCTCCTATTGTATTCAATTTACACCTCTCGAGTTCTCATTGAGCCTATTCAACTAATTAAATTTCATATCGCTATGCAAATTCAACTTAGTTAAACGAGTTCTATGTCTTAGGAATTCAATTATGACTGCAATAAATGGTATAGGTATCTCCACTTGTTTTACCAATGTACTGGATTTTACTACATGGTCGAAATCCTAAACTCATATCTCTATTTGTAAAGAATTCACAAAAATCATCAAATTATTGATCAGATAATTTAATGCATTCAACTCATAGCAAAATCAACACATGGAAGAATTAAAAACTGAAAATCTTAATAAGAGAATGTAAAAGATCCCAATAGGTTACATTATTCCCCCTAACAATGAATTTAGCTACTCATAATACAAGAAGAAAAGTAGGAATTTGTCTTAGAATACATCACCGAGTTTGTAATAAAGATGTAGAAGAAAAAGTAGAATTCTTGCACCAAAATCTCCTTCCTCTTCCAATGAATGCTTCTAATCTTCAATTGCAGCGCCTAGGCGCTATAACATAGCACCTAAGTGCTGGTTATAGCACCTGGGCGCTATGTCTTCAGTGCCTAGGCGCTATGGTTGTGGCGCTTGGACACAATGATTGCGGCACCTAGGCACTGCCTCTGGTCCAAATTTCATCTTTCTTCAGTTTCGTAGTGCCTAGGTGCTATGAATGCAGCGCCTAAGCGCAGTCTTTCTGCCCTAATTTCGTGTCTTTGGCCTCTTCGTTCACTTTAATACTTCTTTTCACATCACTTTTCATAATCTTCAAAACAACACTAAGAAACACATCAAAAAATGTTCTATACTCACAAAATCTAACAAAAATCAAGCTAAAATTGTGCAAAAATCATGAGTGTAACAAACTCATCATGTACATGTTGCAGGTTCTTACCAATTGAATTTTGCTATTTGTACAATAATTTTTGACACGTTGTTTGACACTTGCATTATTGTCAAGTGTCAATTGAATGGGAAAATTGTTTGAAATTTAAATTATCCGGCAGGGTACTGTCACGTGGCAAACTGTAAACTAAAGTGTACACCATAGTGTGCACGTAGCAAGGTTCTTACCGATTGAACTTTGCTATCTATACACTGATTTTTAAACATTGTTTGACACTTGCGTTGTTCTCAAGTGTCAATTGGATGGGAAAACTGTTTGAAATTTAAACTATACAACAGGGTAATGACACGTGACAAATGTTGACATGGTTGACTTCCGTCTATGTTTTTATTATAACAAACAAGATATAATTTTGGTTCCAACAAACCTACTTTTGAATCATGATAGTTGAAATCAAATCGACCATTGCATCAAAATGAAGATTCATGCATAGGATAAGATAAATGCACTTACGAAGAACGAAACGAATGCCAATGTCAAGAGGAATCAAGATCGAAGTCATAAACCTTGATGATCAAGCATATTGAAGAAAATTATATTAGAACCCTTGAATTTATATGTAAAGGTATAACATTTTAATATTTAACAAAGAAGTCTCGGGAGCTCAAAATAAAATCATTCAAGGAAAAATCTATTTTGGAGAATTGAGCTACCGGATGGTTCGGTAGTGTACTGGACGATCCGATAAAGGTCTGACACCTGTCTCACCAACGGCTAGTAGCCTTGTCCAGTACGTACCGGACGGTCCAGTACACTTGCTTGGTAGGGCAGACTCTTGACTGTTAGGAAGATCTTTGAGAGCTATAAATACCACTTTCTCTTCACTATTCAAAATAACTATTCATGAGCATTAAGTGAAGTATTTTATTGATTCTCTCAACCTTATTTATCACTCTTTTAAAGATCAAATCATTCATTTGTTAAAAAACTTTTTGAGTGATCAAAAGTTGAAAAATCATTTATCTTAACTAAAATTTTTCAATCAAAACACTTGAGCAACCTTCTTTGCTATCAATTAAAGTGTTTACCTACTTCTCTCTTATATTCAAACTAAGTCTATATCATTTATTAAGAGAGAAGTTTTCATTTGTAATTTCAATTCTCTTATTTTTGGATTGTGGGTCATGTTGAGTTCCCAAAAATCTCAAAGGTGTAAAAGGATCAGTGCTCCTTGATTATAAGTCATCGGAATCTTTGTAAAGGTTGGATTGCACCATAAGTCAATCAAATATAGTGAAAAAGGCCTTGCTCGTGATGGAGAGCTTGGTAACGGGGGACGTAGATCGTTAATTGGATCGAGCCTCCTTATTACATCGTTTGCGCTCTCTCTTCCCTTCCTCTTATTATTTTTGTGATATCTTGCTTACTAATTATTTTAATTGTTATTTGCTTAAATTTGAACTTATTTTCGAAATTTTTTCAAATAACCAATTCACCTCCCCCTCTTGGTTAGTTGTTCTCGAATTAATGATAGTTTTCAAATGATAAGAGAAAACTATCATTAAATGCCAAGACTAAAAATTTACTTTATTGTGCACTTGATAGAAATGAATTTAATCGAATTAGTACATGTGATTCGGCATATGATATTTGGCATGCTCTTGAAGTTACTCATGTTGGTACAAGTAAAGTTAAAGAAACAAAGATAAATTTACTAGTTAAAGAATTTGAAAATTTCTTTATGAAACAAAATGAGCCTATTGTTGACATGATTACTCGTGATATCGATATTGTAAATGGTCTTAAAGGTTTTGATCGTAAATTTACTAACGGTGAACTTGTGAGTAAAATGCTTAGGTTCTTATCGGAGGAATGGAGTCCATTGAGGATGTTGATCGAGAATACTAAGGATGTAAATATATATCCTTTGGAAGAGCTCTACAGCACATTAATGACCTATGAGCTAAACAATGCCGATGTTAAGGAGAAAATGAGAAAAAGCAAGGAGGAATCCAAGGAGCCTCCTAAACGACAAATTGCATTAAAATCGACATTGAAGAAGGAATATCAAATGAAAATATGAGCGATGAAGAATTTGATGATTTGGTTCTTCTTGTCAAAAAATGGAAAGGTCTTCATAATAATAGAAGATTCCAAAAGAAAGAAGAAAAAGGGGAAGATAGGAACAAAAAGATTGTTTGCTATGATTGTGACAAGTCGGGTCACCAGAGAACCGAGTGTCCAAACAAAAAGAAAAATTTCAAGAAAAAGGTACTCCAAGCCACATGGGATGATAGCGACGACAAAGAACCAAATGGGAATGATAGTCAAGATGAAGTGGAAAATATGTGCTTCATGGTAATTAAAGACAAGGTATGTTCTTATGATGAGCTTTCAATTTCTTATGATGAAATGCTTGAAAATTTTGAAAAACTCACTTTAAATCATGCTATTCTTAAAAAGAAAAACTCTATTTTGGAAGAAGAAATTAAGAAAATTTTCGAAAAGCAAAAAGAGAGTTGTAGAACCCCAAATAATTCTAGACACCTTAGTGGCACTAAGACATGAATATTGAATGACTAAAGAATACTTTAGATTTTTAGTCTCATTTGAGACCCATTTACGACATAGAAAACATTCAATTTGGAAAATTATATCTAAAAAAAAAGTTGTAACTCTTTGAGTTAGCTTTCCAACGCACTTTGAATTACCTCAATCGGATATCGGGAGAAGAAGTTATGATAAAAACACTGAAAGCTGTGCAGTGTCAACCGAAATACAACCGGTCGACCGAAATTGCCTGAAATGAAAATTCTCGTTTTTCTCTAGAATTTAAATATTTATTTTCATCAATTATTTTCTCAAAGGGCCACCCACGTTTTTGGCAATAAAAAGCCCCCTAAATTGAAGCATTTAACCTCAAACTTAAATGTCACCCATGTTTTCTCTCTTAAATGAAATTTGACCCTTCATTTGTTTTAAGTTATGGAATATTTACCTATAAATAGAGATCTCATTTCACTTATTTTTTCTCACACCAAAAGCAAGAGCTTTTACATACTAAAGAAAGAGTTTTCAAGAGAGAGAAAGAGAGGGAGGAAAACGATTTTTCCTAGAAGTTTAAGAAGTGTTTTCAAGCATCAATTCTCAATTGTTTTTAAACATCCAAGGAGTGCATTTCTTTCAACGTTCAAGTTTCATCGAAATTTTCAATCCAAGTTTTCAAAGTTTCAAAAACATCAATCAAGATAGGTAAAGGTGCATTGTGTTTAATCGTGTTAAGTTATAAGTTTCGATTCATGTTAATGTTTGTATGTCAAATAGTACTCCGGTACGGCATATCCCTCTATGTTAATGGTTGCATGTCAAATGGTACTCCAGTATGGCATACCCCGCTATATTGAAGAAATGTTCGTATGTCAAATCGTGCCCTCGGGTAAATGGTGCCTTCTGGTACGGCATGTATGAAAAGTTATAAAGTTAATGTTTTGAAATGTATAGCTTGATCACGAATGCACCTATGACACCTATTGAGTTTTTCAACTCACGGGTTTAATCCCATCTCTACAGATTGAAGGAATTCTACCTTGGGCATGGATGGAGAAGAAGATAGACAGTGATGCAACGAGCCCGTGGAAATCCAGTGAATAAGTGATTTGAATTTATTTTTATGAAATGTTTTCCAATGTTATTTCTTTAAAGTTTTGAATAACTCAGAATGCGAGAACAAGTTATGTTTTCTTCGAATAAATTACATTTTGTTGTTTTGAAAAATGATTCAGTGTTTTGTTTAAAGTATTTGAAGTATTGTTATTTAAATTATTATCCGAAGATGTAAGCTTCCGCTAAAATGTATACACTTGTTACTAAACCACCGGTTAAGCTAAGTAAGTAGCGTTCCGGTCCACTAGAGATGGGGGCGTTACAAGAGTATTGATCATGACCTTTTGATAAAAGAAAACATTTCTTTGAAAGAAAAGGTTAATGATTTAACACAAATTATCCATAAGTTTACCGAAGGTGAGAAAAATTTTGATTTAATGCTCGGTAGTCAAAAGTGTGTTTTTGATAAAGGAGGAATTGGATACAAACTCTCCCTAAAACAAAAATCACTCAAAAATATGTTTGTTAAGGCTGCAAATATTTCATGTAGCTTTTGTAATAAAAGTGGACATATTGCTTTTAATTGTGTAACTAAACAGAAATTATTCTTTGAGAACAAATACAAGTGGATACAAGAATCCACAAAAACTAACTATCAAGGACCCAAATTTGTGTGGGTACCAAAAGTCAAAACTCAATTTGTCCTTGTAGGTACCGAAGAAAATAAAAAGTAAGTGGTTCTTGGATAGTGGATGCACAAAGCATATGACTGGAGACCGATCATTATTATCAAACTTTCAAGAGGAGGATGGAGGCCATGTGACCTTTGGAGATAATACCAAAGGTAAAATAATCGGCATTGGAAATATTGGTAACCACTCATCCCCCTCTATTGAAAATGTTTTACTCGTTGATAATCTTAAACATAATTTACTAAGCATTAGTCAATTATGTGACAAAGGTTATAACAAAAAATTCGATTCTTTCAAATGCCTTATTAAGGATGCTATTTCGAAAGAGGTAATTTTTATAGGAAGCCGAAGTAAAGATGTTTATTTTATAAACATTGAATTGGAAAATAATGAAAAATGTTTACTTAGCTTGAAAGAAGAATCATGGTCATGGCATAGAAGACTTGGACATGTAAACATGGATCTTCTTTCAAATATTTCCAAAAATTGTTTTGTAAAAGGTTTACCGAATTTGAAATTTGAAAAAGATAAAATCTGTGATGTTTGTTAATTTGGAAAACAAGTAAAAAGCTCTTTCAAACCAAAACTTTATACTTCAACCACAAAACCATTACAACTTCTCCATATGGATCTTTTTGGACCTTCTAGGATGGCTAGCTTAGGTGGTAAACATTATGCTTTTGTTATTGTCGATGATTTTTCAAGATTTGCTTGGGTTATATTTTTAAGCTTAAAAGAAAAAGCTTTGAAAACTTTTAAACATTTTTGTAAGAAAGTTGAAAATGAACAAGACTATTCTATTTCAACTATTAGAAGTGACCATGGTGGAGAATTTGATGATTTTTGTAAAGAACATGGATATGAACATAATTTTTCGGCTCCTGGAACACCTCAACAAAATGGTGCAGTAGAAAGGAAGAATCGTACATTGCAAGAAATGGCTCGTATTAAGTTAAATGAAAATAACTTGCCTAAATATTTTTGGGCCAAAGCCATTAATATCGCTTGCTACATTATCAATAGAGTATTAGTAAGCAAAAGGAAAACTAAAACTCCTTACGAACTTTGGAAAAATAGAATTCCAAACATTAGTTATTTCAAAATTTTTGGATATAAATGTTTTATTTTAAATACAAAAGATAATTTGGGGAAATTCGAATCCAAATCTGATATTGGAATTTTCTTGGGATATTCATCGACTAGCAAAGCATATAGAGTTTTTAACAAACGAACTCTAGTCGTTGAAGAATCCATGCATGTTACTTCTGTTGAAACTAACTCATCTGATCGAGAGAAAGGTAGTGATAACGATGTAGGTTTGGAAGCTCCTTTCGAACAAATGAAAATTCAAGACCAAAATAACGAGGCACCAAATGGAGAAATAGAAAAGTCAAATGCTCAAGAAAATGAAGAAAGACAAACCGGAGAACAAAGTGATCCCTCGTTACCAAAAGAATGGAGGTTTGTTCCATCTCATCCCAAATAGCTAATAATTGGCGATCCATCAAAAGGTATCACTACTAGAACCTCTTACAAAAATCATTTTGGTAGTTGTGCATTTATTTCTCAAATCGAACCTAAGAATTTCAAAGAAGCCAAGTTTGATGAGTTTTGGATTCTAGCGATGCAAGAAGAATTAAATCAATTTGAAAGAAACCATGTTTGGGACTTAGCCACTAGACCAAAGAATCAAACCATTATTGGAACAAAATGGGTTTTTAGAATTAAAAGATATGAAAATGGAATAATTGTGCGTAACAAGGCTAGATTAGTGGCCCAAGGTTACCATCAAGAAGAAGGTATCGATTTTGAAGAAACATTTGCACCCATAGCAAGATTAGAATACATTCGTATGCTTCTTGCATTTGCATGTTACAAAGATTTTACACTTTATCAAATGGATGTTAAAAGTGCTTTTTTAAATGGTTTTATTCAAGAAGAAGATTTTGTTGAGCAACCTCCCAGTTTTAAAGATCACAAGTATCCAAATCATGTATTTAAACTTCAAAAAGCTCTTTACGGTTTGAAACAAGCTCCTAGAGCTTGGTACGAACGGTTAAATAAATTTCTTCTCTCAAATGGTTTTTCGATTGGAAAAGCGGATACTACACTTTTTATAAAAACTCATAAAATGATATGCTCATGTTCAAATTTTTGTTGACGATATTATTTTTGGCGCTACAAATATACATCTTTGTGAAGAATTTTCAAAATGCATGAGTAAAGAATTTGAAATGAGCATGATGGGTAAGTTAAAATTTTTTCTTGGCCTTCAAATTAAACAAATGAAAGAAGGAATTTTCATAAATCAAAATAAATACATATTAGACATGCTTAAGAAATTTGACATGCATGACATCAAGCTTATGAACACACCTATGAGCACACCACTAAAGCTTGATAAGGATGATCTGTGGACGTCACAAAATATGGAGATATGATCGGATCCCTTCTTTATTTAACTACTGGTAGGCCCGATATTATGTTTAGTGTTTGCCTATGTGCTTGCTTTCAATCTAATCCTAAAGAATCACACTTAAAGGCCATAAAAAGAATTTTTCATTATCTAAGTGATATGAGAACTTTAGGACTTTGGTATCCAAAAGGCACTCATATTGACTTAATTAATTATTCGGATGCTGATTGGGCCAAATGTAATGTTGATCGTAAAAGCACAAGTGGAAATTATTACTTTTTAGGCTTTACACTTGTGTCTTGGTCTAGTAAGAAACAAAATTCCATTGCACTATCTACCATTGGGGCGAAATATATCTCGGCCGCTAGTTGTTTTGTACAAACACTTTAGATGAAACAAACTCTATGTGATTATCATTTGTCTTACATTCATGTGCCTATTTATTTGATAATACTACTGCCATAAATTTGTCGAAAAATCTCGTCTTGTATTCACGAACTAAACATAGTGAGATTCGACACCATTTTCTCCGTGATCACGTGCAAAAAGGAGATATTTAATTAGAATTTATAAAGACTGAGGACCAATTGGCTGATATTCTCACCAAACCTCTTGCACACGATCGTTTCACATATATTCAAAGAGGTTTATGAATTATCGATGAAGATGAAGTTGAATGTGGTTAATTCTCCCTATCACGTTGATCAACGTCCATAGGCTTTTACAAAATTGTCCAAATTATTGCTTATTTATGACTTCATCATATTTCAGTATCTTAGTTAAAAAAAATTGTATCGGACAACAAAAACAGACCGTCTGGTACATACCAGACAAGGCCAACGGACTATCCGATACATTAGTCCATTTTTAACAGAAATTCTCTGCCGTACCGGACCGTCTGTATGATATATCGAACCGTCTAGTACAACGGGAAATCGTTTTCTTAAAACCGAACTAGTCATTTTCCTCCTCACTTCTCCTCATTTTTGAACTTCTCTCCCTCAATATCTTCTTCCTTCATCCTACAACATATTCCTTTTGCTAAATTCTTAGAAATCTCTCCTACCCACAACTTCTACACTCACTATTACTCAAAATCTCAAGCTATCATAGTTCGAACCCTAGCTCTTTCTTCATCAATTTTTCAAATTTTCCACCATACCAAGAGTGAAAAGAGCAGTAAATTGCCCAAAAGGACTACTATACATCCTCCACCAAGCTCCTCCGATGAAGAAATGAATGAGGAACCCTTGGTACCAATGAACCCATTTGAGAAATCTCCCATTCTTATAGGTAAAAATGTCAATCATTCTGATTTTACACTATTAACACCTGCATTTCACATTGAGGATTTCTTAGAACACATGGGTTGGAACAATGTAGTCGGGATGAAAGAGCACGCATATCCTAGGTTAATGAGAGAATTTTATCACTCAATGGTTATTCGGTCGGGCACAATTACGTGTTTTCTTAACAATGTGCATATCACTATTTCCAAAACACTCATTCGTGAAATTCTTGAGCTTGACATGTGTGAAACACAAATTTATCATCATAAGGCACATCCGTCAATAGAGGGTTATAATTTGAGTGATGCTTGTCGACATGTTACCAGAAAATATTTTGAAAATATCAACAAAACTAGTACACATCACTTGAGTTTACCTTGCAAGGTTTTACAACACATTATCGCCCATGTCATACTTCCTCGAAAAGGATATCGAGACGAAGTCAATTTCCTCAACCTATTTATTCTCGACTCTTTTCTTGTGAATCAAAAATTAGATTTTCCAGCTTTGGTTATTGAAACTATGGAACACGTGCATACCTCTCGAAAAATCAAAGCTCTTCCATACGGCATGCTTTTAACCAAAATTTTCAAACACTTTCATGTGTCGTTGGACAATGAGCCTTTCATCAAATTACATCCAATCGACACCATTAACATCAAAATATTTGCACGAATGCGAATCATAAAGGAAAATAGTCAATGGGTAGTACACACAACGGGGTTCGATCCTACCTCGGGTCCATCCACTTTAGCTTTTGAAGGTGATGATGAGGATGATTTCAACAATGCTCAAATCCCTCCTTCTGACATTCCGAGCTCGAGTGGCCCTCGACCATTGAGTAGAGGAAATAGCATGACCAAAGATCAATTTAACATCCTCAACGGTCGTATTGACTCTCTCACTTCCACCATCAACAGTTTTGGAAGTTTACTTCTCCAGCTTCAGGCACAACAAATGACTATCCAAGACCGACGGGCAGAGATGCAAGCCCAATAAACTGCCTTCTTTACTGATTTCTACTCTAGATTCCCTCCGGCACCATAGTTCATTCATCGTCATTTATAATGCTTGCCTTTATGCTTTCCCTTTGAACATTGCAGTACTATGCTTCTCTAACTATTTTTGGGCTTCATGCATTGTTATTATCCAAATCTATTTTGCTTCTATGTTCTTACATTCAATGGTTGACTTCTTTTTGCTTATACCAAAAGGGGAAAGTGATATGTGGATGATTATGCAAAAATATGCCAAATGGAATAAATAGTGTAATGGTTAATTATGCATAATGTGTAAGATTAAGGAGAAATATCTTCAATGTATGATCATTGATGTGCAAAAGATAGGGGGAATACAGATATATATTTGTTAAATTTGTGAATCATTCGTCTTTTGCAAATCATCTTGTTTGTTATAATCAAAAAGGGGGGAATTGTTGATATGGTTGACTTCCGTCTATGTTTTGATTATAACAAACAAGATTTAATTTTGGTTCTAACAAACCTACTTTTGAATCATGATAGTTGAAATCAAATCAACAATCACATCAAAATGAAGATTCATGCATAGGACAAGATAAATGCACTAACGAAGAATGAAACGAATGCCAATGTCAATAGGAATCAAGATCGAAGTCATAAATCATGATGATCGAGCATATTGAAGAAAATTATATTAGAACTCTTGAATTTATATGTAAAGGTATAACATTTTAATATTTAGCAAAGAAGTCTTGGGAGCTCAAAATAAAATCATTCAAGGCAAAATCTATTTTTGAAAATTAAGCTACCGGACAGTCCGGTAGTGTACCTAACAATTCGGTAAAGGTCTTTGGCCAACGGTCAAAATTTTTCATGTTTTGACACCTATCTCACCAACGGCTAGTAGCCTTGTCCGGTACGTACCAGAAGGCCTGTACACTTGTTCGGTGGGGCAGATTCTTGACCGTTAGGAAGATCTTTGAGAGCTATAAATCCCACTTTTCTTCACTATTCAAAATAACTGTACATGAGCAGTAAGTGAAGTATTTTATTGATTCTCTCAACCTCATTTTTCACTCTTTTAAAGATCAAATCATTCATTTATTAAAAAAAAAATTGAGTGATCAAAAGCTGAAAAATCATTTATCTCAACTAAAGTTTTTCAATCAAAACACTTGAGCTACCTTCTTTGCTATCAATTAAAGTGTTTACCTACTTCTCTCTTAGCAAGGTTCTTATCGATTGAACTTATCTAGCTGTACACAGATTTTTGGCATGTTGTTTGACACTTGCATTGATGTCAAGTGCCAATTGGATGGGAAAAGAATTTGATATTTAAACTGTCCAACAGGGTAATCTAATATGGAAAATTGTAAACTAAAGTGTACACCATAGTGTACATGTAGCAAGGTTCTTAAAAATTGAACTTTACTATTTGTACACTGATATTGACACGTTGTTTGACACTTGTATTATTGTCAAGTGTCAATTGGATGGAAAAATTGTTTGAAATTTACACTGTCCAATAGGGTATTATCACGTGGCAAAGTGTAAACTACAGTGTACACCATGGTGTACATGTAGCAAGGTCCTTACCGATTGAACTTTACTATATGAACACTGATTTTCGACACGCTGTTTGACACATGCATTGTTGCCAAGTGTCAATTGGACGGGAAAATTGTTTGAAATTTAAATTGTCCAATAGCGTAATGACATGTGGCAAAGTGCAAACTAAAGTATACACCATAGTGTACATGTAGTAAAGTTCTTACCGATTGAACTTTGCTGTTTGTACACTAATTTTGGACACGTTGTTTGACACTAGCGTTGTTGTCAAGTGTCAATTGGATGGGAAAACTATTTGAAATTTAAACTGTCGAATAGGATAATATCACATGGCAAAGTGTAAACTAAAGTGTACACAAGAGTGTACATGTAGCAAGGTTCTTGCCGATTGAACATTGCTATTTGTACACTAATTTTTGACATGTTGTTCAACACTTGCATTGTTGTGAAGTGTCAATTGGATGGAAAAACTGTTTGAAATTTAAACTGTTCAACAGGGTAATGTCGCATGGCAAAAGTGTAAAATAAAGTGTACACCATAGAGTACATGTAGCAAGGTCCTTACCGATTGAACTTTGCTATTTGTATACTAATTTTTGAAATGTTGTTTGACACTTGCATTATTGTCAAGTGTTAATTGGATAGAAAATAGTTCGAAATATAAACTGTCCAACAGGATAATGTCATGTGGCAAAGTGTGAACTAAAGTATACACCATAGTGGACATGTAGCAAGGTCCTTACCGATTGAACTTTTCTATTTGTACACTGATTTTGAACACGTTGTTTGACACTTGCATTGTTGTCAAGTGTCAATTGGATAGGAAAACTATTTGAAATTAAAACTGTCCAATAGGATAATGTCATGTGATAAAGTGTAAACTAAAGTGTACACCGTAGTGTACATGCAACAAGGTTCTTACAGATTGAACTTTGGTATCTGTACACTGATTTTTGACATGTTGTTTGACACTTATACTATTCTTAAGTGTCAATTGGATGGGAAAACTGCTTCAAATTTAAATTGTCCAACGAGGTAAAGTCTTGTGGCAAAGTGTAAACTATAGTGTACACCATAGTGTACATGTCGCAAGGTTCTTACCGATTGAACTTAGCTATTTGTGCACTAATTTTTGACACGTTGTTTAAAACTTGCATTGTTGCCAAGTGTCAATTTGATGGGAAACCTATTTGATATTTAAACTGTCCAACAAGGTAATGTCACGCGGGAAATAGTAAACTGAAGTGTACACCATAGTGTACTTGTAGCAAGGTTCTTAATGATTGAACTTTAATGTTTGTACACAGATTTTTGACTTGTTGTTTGACACCTGCATAGTTGTTAAGTGTCAGTTGAATAGAAAACTGTTTAAAATTTAAACTATCCAACAGGGTAATGTCACGTGGTAAAGTGTAAACTAAAGTGTACACCATAGTGTACATGTAGCAAGGCCCTTACCGACTGAACTTTGCTATTTGTATACTGATTTTCGACATGTTCTTAGACACTTGCATTATTATCAAGTGTCAATTGGATGGGAAAACTATTTCAAATTCAAACTATCCAATAGGGTAATGTCACATGGGAAAGCGTAAACTAAAGTGTACACCATAGTGTTCATGTAGAAAGGTCCTTACTGATTGAACTTTGCTAATTTAACACTGACTTTCGACATGCTCTTTGACACTTGCATTGTTTTCAAGTGTCAATTGGATGGGAAAATTGTTTGAAATTTAAACAGCCCAACAGGGTAATGACACTTGGCAAAGTGCAAACTAAAGTATAAACCATAGTGTACATGTAGCAGGGTTCTTATCGATTGAACTTTGCTATTTGTATACTAATTTTTGACTCGTTGTTTGACACTTACATTGTTGTCAAGTGTCAATTGGATGGGAAAATTATTTGAATTTTAAACTTTCCAACAAGATAATGTCACGTGGTAAAGTGTAAACTGAAGTGTACACCATAGTGTACATGTAGCAAGGTTCTTACAGATTGAACTTTGATATTTGTACACTGATTTTTGACACGTTGTTTGACACTTACATTGTTGTCATGAGTCAATTGCATAGGAAAACTGTTTGAAATTTAAACTGTCCAACAGGGCAAGGTCACGTGACAAAGGGTAAATTAAAGTATACACCATAGTGTACTTGTATCAAGGCCCTTACTGATTGAACTTTGCTATTTGTACACTGATTTTTGACATGTTGTTTGACACTTGTATTATTGTCAAGTGTCAATTGGATGGGAAAATTTTTTGAAATTTAAACTATCCAACAGGGTAATATCACGTGTCAAAGTGTAAACTAAAGTGTACATCATAGCATACATGTAGAAAGATTAGCGATTGAGCTTTGCTATTTGAACAGTGATTTTCGACACGTTCTTTGACACTTGCTTTTTTGTCAAGTGTCAATTGGATAGGGAAATTATTTGAAATTTAAACTATCCAACAAGGTAATGACACGTGGTAAAGTGCAAACTAAAGTATAAACCATAGTGTACATGTAGCAAGGTTCTTACCCTTAGTGTACACGTTGTTTGACACTTGCATTGTTGTCAAGTGTCAATTAGATGGGAAAACTGTTTGAAATTTAAATGTCCAACAAGTTAATCTCACGTGGCAAAGTGTAAACTAAAGTGTACACCATAGTGTACATGTAGCAAGGTCCTTACCAATTGAACTTTGCTATTCGTACACTGATTTTCGAAAAGTTGTTTGACACTTGCATTGTTTTCAAGTGTCAATTGGTTGGGAAAACTGTTTGTAATTTAAACTCTCCAGTAGCGAAATGTCACGTGGGAAAGTGTAAACTAAACTGTACACCATAGTATACTTGTAGCAATATCCTTACTGATTGAACTTTGCTATTTGTACACCGATTTTTGACACGTTGTTTGACACTTGCATTGTTGTCAAGTGTCAATTGGATGGGAAAATTGTTTGAAATTTGAACTATCCAACAGGATAATGTCACGTGGCAAAGTGTAAATTAAAGACCACACCATAGTGTACATATAGCGAGGTCCTTACCGATTGAACTTTGCTATTTGTACACTGATTTTTGACACGTTGTTTGACACTTGTATTATTGTCCAGTGTCAATTAGATGGGAAAACTGTTTGAAATTTAAACTATCCAACCGCGTAATATCATGTTGCAAAGTGTAAGCTGAAGTGCACACTGTAGTGTACATGTAGCAAGGTCCTTACCGATTGAACTTTGCTATTTGAACACTGATTTTCGACACGTTCTTTGACACTTGCATTGTTGTCATGTGTCAACTGGATGGGAAAATTGTTTGAAATTTAAATTGTCCAACAGGCTAATGACACGTGGCAAAGTATAAACTAAAGTATAAACCATAATGCACAAGTAGCAAGGTTCTTACCGATTGAACTTTGCTATTTGTATACTAATTTTTGACACGTTGTTTGATACTTACATTATTGTCAAGTGTCAATTGGATGGGAAAACTGTTTGAAATTTAAACTGTCCAACAAGATAATGTCATATGGTAATGTGTAAACTAAAGTGTACACCATAGTGTACAAGTAGCAAGGTTCTTACCGATTGAATTTTGCTATTTGTACACTAATTTTTGACACATTGTTTGACAGATGCATTATAGTCAAGTGTCAATTGGATGGAAAAACTATTTGAAATTTATACTGTTCGACAGAGTAATGTCATGTGGTAAAGTGTAAACTAAAGTGCACACCATAGTGTACATGTAGCAAGGTCGTTACCGATTGAACTTTGCTATTCGTACACTAATTTTCGAAATATTGTTTAACACTTCCATTGTTGTCAAGTGTCAATTGGATGGTAAAACAATTTGAAATTTATATTGTCCAACAGAATAATGTCACGTGGCAAAGTGTAAACAAAAGTGTACACCATAGTGTACATGTGGTAAGGTCCTTATCGATTGAACTTTGTTATTTGTACACTGATTTTTGACACGTTGTTCGGCACTTGCATTGTTCTCAAGTATCAATGGGATGGGAAAACTGTTTGAAATTTAAACTGTCTAATAGGATGATGTCACGTGGCAAAGTGTAAACTAAAGTGTACACCATAGTGTACATGTAGCGAGGTTCTTACCGACTGAACTTTGCTATTTGTATACTGATTTTTGATATGTTTGACACTTGCATTGTCGTCATGTGTCAAATGGATGGAGAATTTTTTTGAAATTTAAACTATCGGACAGGGTAATATCACGTGGCAAAGTCTAAACTAAAGTGTTCATCATAGTATACATGTAGCAAGGTCCTTATCGATTGAACTTTACTATTTGTACACTAATTTTCGAAACGTTGTTTGACACAAGCATTGTTGTCAAGTGTCAATTGGATGGGAAAACTGTTGAAAACTTAAGCTGTCCAACAAGGTATTGTCATGTGACAAAGTGTAAACTAAAGTGTACACCATATTGTACATGTAACAAGGTCCTTACCGATTGAACTTTGCTATTTGCACGCTGATTTTCGACACATTATTTGACCCTGCATTGTTGTCAAGTGTCAATTGGATGGGAAAACTATTTGAAATTTAGACTATCCAATAGGATAATGTCACGTGGAAAAGTGTAAACTAAAGTGTACACCGTAGTGTACATGTATCAAGGTTCTTACCGATTAAACTTTGCTATTTGTACACTGATTTTTGAAACATTGTTTGACACTTGAATTGTTGTCAAGTGTTAGTTGGATGGAAAAATTATTTGAAATTTAAACTGTCCAACAGGGTAATGTCACGTGGCAAAGTGTGAACTACAGTGTACACCTTAGTGTCATGTAGCAATGTCCTTACCGATTGAACTTTGCTATTTTTACACTGATTTTCGAAACATTGTTTGACACTTGCATTGTTTTCAAATATCAATTGGATGGAAAAATTGTTTGAAATTTAAATTCTCCAACAGGATAATGTTATATGGTAAAGTGTAAACTAAAGTGTACACCATATTGCACATGTAGTAATGTCCTTATCGATTGAGTTTGCTCTTTGTACACTGATTTTTGAGACATTGTTTAACACTTGCATTGTTGTGAAGTGTCAATGGTATGGAAAACTATTTGAAATTTAAACTTTCCAACGGGGTAATGTCATGTGGCAAAGTGTAAACTAAAGTGTACACTGTAGTGTACATGTATCACGGTTCTTACCGATTGAACTTTGCTATTTTTACACTAACTTTCGAAACAGTGTTTGACACTAGCACTGTTGTCAAGTGTCAATTGATTAAAAAAATTGTTTGAAATTTAAACTGTCCAACAGGGTAATGTCACGTGGCAAAGTGTAAACTAAAGTGTACACCTTAGTGTACATGTTGCAATATCCTTACCTATTGAACTTTGCTCTTTGTACAATGATTTTTGAGACATTGTTTGACACTTGAATTGTTGTCAAGTGTCAATTGTATGGGAAAATTGTTTGAAATTTAAAATTTTCAACAAGGTAATGTCACGTGGCAAAGTGTAAACTAAAGTGTACACTGTAGTGTACATGTAGCAAGGTTCTCACCGATTGAACTTTGCTATTTTTACGCTAATTTTCGAAACATTGTTGGACATTTGCATTGTAGTCAATTGTCAACTGGATGGAAATACTGTTTGAAATCTAAACTGTCCAACAGAGTAATGTCACGTGACAAAGTGTAAACTAAACCACTTTAAGTGTACATGTAACAATGTCCTTACCGATTGAATTTTGCTATTTGTACACTGATTTTCGAAATGTTGTTTGACACTTGCGTTGTTGTCAAGTGTCAATTGGTTGGGAAAACTATTTGAAATTTAAACTGTCCAACAGGATAATGTCACGTGGTAAAGTGTAAACTAAAGTGTACACCATAGAGTACCTGCAACATGGTTCTTACTGATCGAACTTTACTATTTGTGCACTAATTTTTGACACGTTGTTTGACACTTACATTGTTGTCAAGTGTCAATTGGATGGGAAAACTGGTTGAAATTTAAACTGTCCAATAGGATAATGTCACGTGGCAAAGTGTAAATTGAAGTATACACTATAGTGTACATGGAGCAAGGTTCTTTCCAATTAAACTTTGCTATTTGTACACATATTTTTGACACCTGTTTTGATACTTGCATTTTTGTCAAGTATTAATTGGATGGGAAAATTTTTTGAAGCTTAAACTGTCCAATAGGGTAATGTCATGTGGCAAAGTGTAAACTAAAGTGTACACCATAGTGCACATGTAGCAATGTCCTTACCGATTGGACTTTGCTATTTGTGCACTGATTTTCGAAATGTTATTTCATACTTGCATTGTTGTCAGTGTCAATTGGATGGGAAAACTGTTTGAAATTTAAACTGTCCGACAGGATAATGTCATGTGGGAAAGTATAAACTAAAGTGTACACCATAATGTACATGTAGCGAGGTTTTTACCGATTGAACTTTACTATTTGTACACTAATTTTTGACACGTTGTTTGACACTTGTATTATTATCAAGTGTCAATTGGATGCCAAAACTGTTTGAAATTTAAACTATCCAACGGGGTAGTGTCACGTGGTAAAGTGTAAGCTAATGTGTACACTATAATGTACATGTAGCAAGGTCCTTACCGATTGAACTTTGCTATTTGAACACTGATTTTCGACAGGTTCTTTGACACTTGCATTGTTGTCAAGTGTCAATTGGATGGGAAAACTGTTTGAAATTTAAACTGTCCAACAGGATAAAGTCACATGGTAAAGTGTAAATTAAAGTGTACACCATAGAGTACTTGCAGCATGGTTCTTACTGATCGAACTTTACTATTTGTGCACTGATTTTTGACACGTTGTTTGACACTTGCATTGTTGTCAAGTGTCAATTGGATGGGAAAACTGTTTGAAATTTAAACTGTCCAACAGGATAATGTCACGTGGCAAAGTGTAAATTGAAGTGTACACTGTAGTGTACATGGAGCAAGGTTCTCTCCGATTGAACTTTGATATTTATACACAGATTTTTGACACCTATTTTGATACTTACATTTTTGTCAAGTGTCAATTGGATGGGAAAATTTTTTGAAGTTTAAACTGTCCAATAGGGTAATGTCATGTGGCAAAGTGTAAACTAAAGTGTACATCATAGTGCACATGTAGCAATGTCCTTACCGATTGGACTGTGCTATTTGTGCACTGATTTTCGAAACGTTATTTCACACTTGCATTGTTGTCAAGTGTCAATTGGATGGGAAAACTGTTTGAAATTTAAACTGTCCGACAGGATAATGTCACGTGGGAAAGTATAAACTAAAGTGTACACCATAATGTACATGTAGCGAGGTTTTTACCGATTGAACTTTACTATTTGTACACTAATTTTCGAACACGTTGTTTGACACTTGTATTATTGTCAAGTGTCAATTGGATGCGAAAACTGTTTGAAATTTAAACTATCCAACAGGGCACGTGGTAAAGTGTAAGCTAATGTGTACACTATAATGTACATGTAGCAAGGTCCTTACCGATTGAACTTTGCTATTTGAACACTGATTTTCGACAGGTTCTTTGACACTTGTATTGTTGTCAAGTGTCAATTGGATGAAAAAACTGTTTGAATTTTAAACTGTCCAACAGGATAAAGTCACGTGGTAAAGTGTAAATTAAAGTGTACACCATAGAGTACTTGCAGCATGGTTCTTACTGATCGAACTTTACTATTTGTGCACTGATTTTTGACACGTTGTTTGACACTTGCATTGTTGTCAAGTGTCAATTGGATGGGAAAACTGTTTGAAATTTAAACTGTCCAACAGGATAATGTCACGTGGCAAAGTGTAAATTGAAGTGTACACTGTAGTGTACATGGAGCAAGGTTCTCTCCGATTGAACTTTGATATTTATACACAGATTTTTAACACCTATTTTGATACTTACATTTTTGTCAAGTGTCAATTGGATGGGAAAATTATTTGAAGTTTAAACTGTCGAATAGGGTAATGTCACGTGGCAAAGTGTAAACTAAAGTGTACACCATAGTGCACATGTAGCAATGTCCTTACCAATTGGACTTTGCTATTTGTACACTGATTTTTAAAATGTTGTTTGACACTTGCGTTGTTGTCAGGTGTCAGTTGGTTGGGAAAACTATTTGAAATTTAAACTGTCCAACAAGATAAATGTCACGTGGTAAAGTATACACCATAGTACACCTGTAACAAGGTTCTTACCAATTGAACTTTACTATTTGTGCACTGATTTTTGACATGTTGTTTGACACTTGCATTATTGTCAATTGTCAATTGGATGGAAAATTGTTTGAAATTTAAACTATCCAACAGGGTAATGTTAAGTGGGAAAGTGTATACCGTAGTGTACATGTACCAAGGTTCTTACCGATTGAACTTTGCTGTTTGTACACTGATTTTTGACACGTTCTTTGACACTTGTAATATTCTAAAGTGTCAATTGGATGGAAAAACTGCGTGAAATTTAAACTATCCACGAGGATAATGTCACGAGGTAAAGTGTAAACTAAAGTGTACACCATAGTGTACAAGTAGAAAGGTTCTTAACGATTGGACTTTGCTATTTGTATAATGATTTTTGACACTTTTTTGATACTTACATTGTTGTTAAATATCATTTGTATGGGAAAACTGTTTGAAATTTGAATTGTCTAATAGGGTAATGTCACGTGGCAATGTGTAGACTAAAGTGCACACAATAGTGTACATGTAGCAAGGACCTTACCGATTGAACTTTGCATTTGTGCACTAGTTTTCGAAACGTTATTTCACGCTTGCATTGTTGTCAAGTGTCAATTAGATGGGAAAACTGTTTGAAATTTAAACTGTCCGACAGGATAATGTCACGCGGCAAAGTATAAACTAAAGTGTACACCATAATGTACATGTAGCGAGGTCCTTACCAATTAAACTTTACTATTTGTACACTGATTTTCGACACATTGTTTGACACTTGTATTAATGTCAAGTGTCAATTGGATGGGAAAACTGTTTGAAATTTAAACTGTCCAACATGGTAATGTCACGTGACAATGTGTAGACTAAAGTGTACACTATAGTGTACATGTAGCAAAGTCCTTACCGATAGAACTTTACTATTTGTACACAGATTTTTGAAACGTTATTTGACACTTGCATTGTTGTCAAGTTTCAATTGGATGGGAAAATTGTTTGACACGTTGTTTGACACTTGTATTATTGTAAAGTGTCAATTGGATGGGAAAACTGTTTGAAATTTAAACTATCAAATAAGGTAATGTCACGTGGCAAAGTGTAAACTAAAGTGTACACCATAGTGTACATGTAACAAGGTCCTTGCCAATTGAACTTTGCTATTTGTACAATCATTTTCGACGCGTTGATTGAGACTTGCATTGTTGTCAAGTGCCAATTGGATGGGAAAACTGTTTGAAATTTTAACTGTCCAAAAGGGTAAAGTCACATGGCAAAGTGTACTTGTAGCAAGGTTCTTACTGATTGAACATTGCTGTTTGTACACTAATTTTTGACACGTTGTTTGACACTTGCATTGTCATCAAGTCTCAATTGGAAGGGAAAACTGTTAAAAATTAAAATTGTCCAATAGGATAATATCACGTGGTAAAGTGTAAACGAAAGTGTACACCATAGGGTACATGTAGTGAGGCTCTTACCAATTGAACTTCGCTATTTGTACACTGATTTTTGACACGTTGTTTGACGCTTCCATTATTTTCATGTGTCAATTGGATGAAAAAACTGTTTGAAATTTAAATTGTCCAATAGGGTAATGTCACGTGGCAAAGTGTAAACTAAGGTGTACGCCTTAGTGTACATGTAGCAATGTCCCTACCGATTGAACTTTGCTATTTGTATATTGATTTTTGACATATTGTTTGACACTTGAATTGTTGTTAAGTGACAATTGGATGGGAAAGTTGTTTGAAATTTAAATTGTCCAACAAGGTAATGTCACGTGGTAAAATGTAAACTAAAGTGTACACCATATTGTGCATGTAACAAGGTCCTTACTGATTGAACTTTGCTATTTGTACGCTAATTTGACACATTGTTTGACACTTGCATTGTTGTTAAGTGTCAATTGGATAGAAAAACTATTTGAAATTTAAACTGTCCAAAAGGGCAATGTCCCATGGCAAAGTGTAAACTAAAGAGTACACTATAGTGTACATGTAGCAATGTCCTTACCGATTGAATTTGCTATTTGTACACCGATTTTTGACACATTGTTTGACACTTGCATTGTTTTCAAATGACAATTAGATAGGAAAATTGTTTGAAATTTTAACTATCTAACAGGATAATATCACGTGATAAAGTGTAAACTAAAATGTACAATGTAGTCTACATGTATCAAGGTTCGTACCGATTGAACTTTGCTATTTGTACACTGATTCTCGAAACATTGTTTGACACTTGCATTGTTGTCAAGTTTCAATTGGATGGAAAATCAGTTTGAAAATTAGACTGTCCAACAGGACAATGTCACGTGGCAAAGTGTAAACAAAAGTGTACATCTTATGGTACATGTAGCAATGTCCTTATAAATTGAGCTTTGCTATTTGTACACTGATTTTCGAGTCATTGTTTGACACTTGCATTGTTGTCAAGTGTCAATTGTATGAAAAAATTGTTTGAAATTTAAACTATCCAACAGGGCAATGTCACGTAGCAAAGTGTAAACTAAAGTACACACCTTAGTCTACATGCAGCGAGGTCCTTATCGATTGATCTTTGTTATTTGTACACTGATTTTCAACATGTTATTTTACACTTGCACTGTTGTCAAGTGTCGATTGGATGGGAAAACTGTTTGAAATTTAAACTGTCCAACAGGATAATGTCACGTGGCAAAGTGTAAACTGAAGTGTACATGGAGCAAGGTTCTTTCTGATTGAACTTCGCTATTTGTACATAGATTTTTAACACCTTTTTTGATACATGATTTTTTGTCAAGTGTCAATTGGATAGGAAAACTAGTTGAAATTTAAACTGTCCAATAGGGTAATGTCACATGGCAAAGTGTAAACTAAAGTGTATACCATAGTGCACATGTAGCAATGTCCTTACCGATTGAACTTTGCTATTTGTACACTGATTTTTGAAATGTTGTTTGACACTTGCGTTGTTGTCAAGTGTCAATTGGTTGGGAAAACTGTTTGATATTTAAACTGTCCAACATGATAATGTCACGTGGTATAGTGTAAACTAAAGTGTACGCCATAGTGCACCTGTAGCAAGGTTCTTTTCGATTGAACTTTGCTATTTGTGCACTGATTTTTGACATGTTGTTTGACACTTGGATCGTTGTCAAGTGTCAATTGGATGTGGAAACTGTTTGAAATTTAAGCTGTCTAACAGGATAATGTCACGTGGCAAAGTGTAAACTGAAGTGTACACTGTAGTGTACATGGAGCAAGGTTCTTTCCTATTGAACTTTGCTATTTGTACACAGATTTTTGAGACCTTTTTTGATACTTGCATTTTTATCAAGTGTTAACTAGATGGGAAAATTGTCTAAAATTTAAACCGTCCAATGGGGTAATGTCACGTGACAAAGTATAAACTACAGTGTACACCATAGTGTACATGTAGCAATGTCCTTACTGATTGAACTTTGCTATTTGTACACCGATTTTCAAAATATTGTTTGACACTTGCATTGTTGTCAAGTGTCAATTGGTTGGGAAAACTGTTTGAAATTTAATCTGCCCAACAGGATAATGTTACGTGGTAAAGTGTAAACTAAAGTGTACACCATAGTGCACCTGTAGCAAGATTCTTATCGATTGAACGTTGCTATTTGTGCACTGATTTTTGACACGTTGTTTGACACTTTCATTGTTGTCAATTGTTAATTGGATGGAAAAATTGTTTGAAATTTAAACTGTCCAACAGTGTAATGTCAAGTGAGAAAATGTAAACTAAAGTGTATACAATAGTGTACATGTAGCAAGGTTCTTACCAATTGAACTTTGCTATTTGTACACTGATTTTTGACACTTTGTTTGACACTCGTATTATTGTCATGTGTCAATTGGATGGAAAAATAGTTTGACATTTAAACTGTCTGACAAGATAATGTCACGTGGCAAAGTGTAAAGAAAAGTGTAGACAATAGTGTACATGTGGCAAAGTTCTTACTGATTGAGCTTTCCTATTTGTATACTGATTTTTGACACGTTGTTCGTCACTTTTATTATTCTCAAGTGTCAATTGGATGGAAAAACTGTTTAAAATTTAAACTGTCCAAGAGGATAATGTCACGTGGCAAAGTGTAAACTAAAGTGTACACCATAGTGTACAAGTAGTAAGGCTCTTACTGATTGAACTTTGCTATTTGTACAATGATTTTTGACACTTTTTTGATACTTCCATTGTTGTTAGGTATCAATTGTTTGGGAAAACTGTTTGAAATTTGAACTGTCCAGCAAGGTAATGTCACGTGGCAATGTATAGACTAAAGTGCACACAATAGTGTACATGTAGCAAGGTCCTTACCGATTGAACTTTGTTATTTATGCACTGATTTTTGAAACGTTATTTCACACTTGAATTGTTGTCAGTATCAATTGGACGGGAAAACTGTTTGAAATTTAAACTGTCCAACAGGATAATGTCACATGGCAAAGTACGAACTAAAGTGTACACCATAATGTGCATATAGCGAGGTCCTTACCGATTGAACTTTACTAATTGTACACTGATTTTCGACACGTTGTTTGACACTTGTATTATTGTCAAGTGTCAATTGGATGGGAAAACTGTTTGAAATTTAAACAATCCAACAGGGTAATGTCATGTGGCAAAATGTAAGCTATTGTGTACACTATAATGTACATGTAGCAAGGTCCTTACGAATTGAACTTTGCTATTTGAACACTGATTTTCGACACGTTCTTTGACACTTGCATTGTTGTCAAGTGTCAACTAAATGGGAAAATTATTTGAAATTTAAATTGCCCAGCAGGGTAATGACATGTGGCAAAGTGTAAACTAAAGTATAAACCATAGTGTACAAGTAGCAAGGTTCTTATCGATTGAACGTTGATATTTGTACATTGTTTTTTGACAGGTTGTTCAACACTTGCATTGTTGTTAATTGTCAATTGGATGGGAAAGCTATTTGAAATTTAAATTGTCCAAAAGGATAATGTCACGTGGTAAAGTGCAAACTGAAGTGTACACCATAGTGTACACTTAGCAAGCTTCTTACTGATTGATCATTGCTATTTGTACAATGATTTTTGACACGTTGTTTAATACTTGCATTGTTGTCTAGTGTTAATTGGATGGAAAAACTATTTGAAATTTAAACTGTCCAACATGGTAATGTCATATGGAAATGTGTCGACTAAAGTGTACACCATAGTGTACATATAGCAAAGTCCTTACCGATAGAACTTTGCTATTTGTACACAGATTTTCGAAACGTTATTTGACACTTGCATTGTTGTCGAGTTTCAATTGGATGGGAAAACTGTTTGATACGTTGTTTGACACTTGTATTATTGTAAAGTTTCAATTGCATGGGAAAACTGTTTGAAATTTAAACTGTCAAATAAGGTAATGTCATGTGGCAAAGTGTAAACTAAAGTGTATACCATAGTGTACATGTAACAAGATCCTTACCAATTGAACTTTGCTATTTGTACACTCATTTTCGACGTATTGATTGAGACCTGCATTGTTGTCAAGTGCCAATTGGATGGGAAAACTGTTTGAAATTTTAACTGTCCAAAAGGGTAATGTCACGTGGCAAAGTGTAAACTAAAGAGTACACCATAGTGTACATGTAGCAAGGTTCTTATCGATTGAACGTTGCTGTTTGTACGTTGATTTTTGATACGTTGTTTGACACTTACATTATCCTCAATTGTCAATTGGAAGGGAAAAATGTTAAAAATAAAAATTGTCCAATAGGATAATGTCACGTGGAAAAGTGTAAACGAAAGTGTACACCATAGGGTACATGTTGTGAGGTTCTTACCGATTGAACTTTGCTATTTGTACACTGATCTTTGACACGTTGTTTGACACTTCCCTTGTTTTCATGTTTCAATTGGACGAAAAAACTATTTGAAATTTAAACTGTCCAATAGGGTTATGTCACTTGGCAAAGTGTAAACTAAGGTGTACACCTTAGTGTACATGTAGCAATGTCCCTACCGATTGAACTTTGCTATTTGTATATTGATTTTCGACACATTGTTTGACACTTGAATTGTTGTTAAGCAACAATTGGATGGGAAAGTTGTTTGAAATTTAAACTGTCCAACAAGGTAATGTCATGTGGCAAAATGTAAACTAAAGTGTACACCATATTGTACATGTAACAAGGTCCTTACCGATTGAACTTTGTTCTTTGTACACTGATTTTCGACAAGTTGTTTGACACTTGCATTGTTATCGAGTGTCAATTGAATGGGAAAACTGTTTGAAATTTAAACTGTCCAATAGGATAATGTCACGTGGCAAAGTGTAAACTAAAGTTTACACCATAGTGTACATGTAGCGAGGTTCTTACCGATTGTACTTTGCTATTTGTACAATGATTTTTAACACGTTGTTTGACACTTGAATTCTTGTCAAGTGTCAATTGGATGGGAAAGCTGTTTGAAATTTAAACTCTCCAACAAGGTATTGTCACGTGGCAAAGTGTAAACTAAATTGTACACCATATTGTACATGTAACAATGTCCTAACTGATTGAACTTTGCTATTTGCATGCTGATTTTCGACACATTATTTGACACTTGCATTGTTGTCAAGTGTCAATTGGATGGAAAAACTATTTCGAAGTTTAAACTGTCCAAAAGGGTAATGTCACGTGGCAAAAGGTAAACTAAAGTGTACACCTTAGTGTACATGTAGCAATGTCCTTACCGATTGGACTTTACTATTTGTGCATTGATTTTCGACACGTTGTTTGACACTTGCATTGTTGTCAAATGTCAATTGGATGGAAAAACTATTCAAAATTTAAACTGTCCAACAGGGTAATGTCACATGGCAAAGTGTAAACTACAGCGTACACCTTAGTGTCATGTAGCAATGTCCCTATCGATTGAACTTTACTATTTTTACACTGATTTTTGAAACATAGCATGACACTAGGATTGTTGTCGAGTGTCAATTGGATGGAAAAACTGTTTGAAATTTAAACTATCCAATAGGATAATGTCACATGGAAAAGTGTAAACTAAAGTGTACACCATATTGCACATGTAGCAATGTCCTTACCGATTGATTTTGCTATTTGTACACCGATTTTCGACACGCTGTTTGACACTTGCATTGTTGTCAAGTGCCAATTGGATGGGAAAATTGTTTGAAATTTAAACTATCCAACAGGATAATATCACGTGACAAAGTGTAAACTAAAGTGTACACTATAGTGTACATGTATCAAGGTTCTTACCGATTGAACTTTGCTATTTGTACACTGATTCTCGAAACATTATTTGACCCTTACATTGTTGTCAAGTGTCAATTGGATGGAAAATCAGTTTGAAATTTAAACTTTCCAATAAGGTAATGTCATGTGGCAAAGTGTAAACCAAAGTGTACACCATATTGCACATGTAGCAATGTCCTTACCGATTGATTTTGCTATTTGTACACCGATTCTCGACACGCTGTTTGACACTTGCATTGTTGTCAAGTGCCAATTGGATGGGAAAATTGTTTGAAATTTAAACTATCCAATAGGATAATATCACGTGACAAAGTGTAAACTAAAGTGTACACTGTAGTGTACATGTATCAAGGTTCTTACCGATTGAACTTTGCTATTTGTACACTGATTCTCGAAACATTGTTTGACACTTACATTGTTGTCAAGTGTCAATTGGATGGAAAATCAGTTTGAAATTTAAACTTTCCAATAAGGTAATGTCATGTGGCAAAGTGTAAACTAAAGTGTACACCTTAGGGTACATGTAGCAATGCCTTATTTGTACACTGATTTTCGAGACATTGTTTGACACTTGCATTGTTGTCAAGTGTCAATTGTATAATTTTTTTTTTTGAAATTTAAACTATTCAACAGGGCAATGTCACATGGCAAAGTGTAAACTAAAGTGTACACCTTATTGTACAAGCAGCAAGGTCCATACCGATTGAACTTTACTATTTGTACACTAATTTTCGACATATTATTTTACACTTGCATTGTTGTCAAGTGTCGATTGGATGGGAAAACTCTTTGAAATTTAAACTGTCCAACAGGATAATGTCACGTGGCAAAGTGTAAATTGAAGTGTACACTGTAGTGTACATGGTGTAAGGTTCTTTCTGATTGAACTTTGCTACTTTTACATATATTTTTAACACCTTTTTTGATACTTGAATTTTTGTCAAATGTCAATTGGATAGAAAACTATTTGATATTTAAACTGTCCAATAGGGTAATGCCACATGCCAAAGTGTAAACTAAAGTGTACACCATAGTGCAGATGTAGCAATGTCCTTACCGATTGAACTTTGCTATTTGTACACTGATTTTCGAAATGTTGTTTGACACTTGCGTTGTTGTCAAGTATCAATTGGTTGGGAAAACTGTTTGAAATTTAAACTGTCCAACAATGGAGCAAGGTTCTTTCCTATTGAACTTTGCTATTTGTACACACATTTTTGACACCTTTTTGATACTTGCATTTTTATCAATTGTTAACTGGATGGGAAAATTGTTTAAAATTTAAACCATCCAATGGGGTAATGTCACGTGGCAAAGTATAAACTACAGTGTACATGTAGCAATGTCCTTACTGATTGAACTTTGCTATGTGTACACTAATTTTCGGAATGTTGTTTGACACTTGCATTGTTGTCAAGTGTCAATTGGTTGGAAAAAATGTTTGAAATTTAATCTGTCCAACAGGATAATGTCATGTGGTAAAGTGTAAACTAAAGTGTACACCATAGTGCACCTATAGCAAGACTCTTACCGATTGAACTTTGCTATTTGTGCACTGATTTTTGACACGTTGTTTGACACTTGCATTGTTGTCAATTGTCAATTGGATGGAAAAATTGTTTGAAATTTAAACTATCCAACAGTGTAATGTCAAGTGGGAAAGTGTAAACTAAAGTGTATACCATAGTGTACAAGTGGCAAGGTTCTTACCGATTGAAATTTGCTATTGGTACACTGGTTTTTGACACGTTGTTTGACACTCGTATTGTTGTCAAGTGTCAATTGGATGGAAAAATAGTTTGACATTTAAACTGCCTGACAGGATAACGTCATGTGGCAAAGTGTAAACAAAAGTGTACACAATAGTGTACATGTGGCAATGTTCTTACTGATTGAACTTTCCTATTTGTACACTGATTTTTGATACGTTGTTCGACACTTTTATTATTCTCAAGTGTCAATTGGATGAAAAAAATGCTTGAAATTTAAACTGTCCAAGAGGATAATGTCACGAGACAAAGTGTAAACTAAAGTGTACACCATAGTGTACAAGTAGCAAGGTTCTTACCGATTGAACTTTGCTATTTGTACAATAATTTTAGACACTTTTTTTATACTTACATTGGTGTTAGGTATCACTTGTTTGGGAAAACTATTTGAAATTTGAACTGTCCAACAAGGTAATGTTATGTGGCAATGTGTAGACTAAAGTGCACACCATAGTGTACATGTAGCAAGGTCCTTACCGATTGAACTTTGCTATTCGTACACTAATTTTCAAAACATTATTTCACACTTGTATTGTTGTCAAGTGTCAATTGGGTGGGAAAACTATTTGGAATTTAAATTGTCCGATAGGATAATCTCACGTGGCAAATTGTAAACTAAAGTGTAGACCATAGTGTACATGTAGCGAGGTCCTTACCGATTGAACTTTACTATTTGTACACTGATTTTTGACACGTTGTTTAACTCTTGCATTATTGTCAAGTGTCAATTGGATGGGAAAACTATTTGAAATTTAAACTATCCAACAGGGTAATGTCACGTGGCAAAGTGTAAGCGAAAGTGTACACTATAGTGTACATGTAGCAAGGTCCTTACTAATTGAACTTTGCTATTTGAACACTGATTTTCGACACATTCTTTGACACTTGCATTGTTGTCAAGTGTTAATTGGATGGGAAAATTGTTTGAAATTTAAATTGTCCAACAGGGTAATGACATGTGGCAAAGTGTAAACTAAAGTATAAACCATAGTGTACAAGTAGTAAGGTTCTTACCGATTGAACTTTGCTATTTGTACACTGATTTTTAACAGGTTGTTTGACACTTGCATTGTTGTCAATTGTCAATTGGATGGAAAAGCTGTTTGAAATTTAAACTGCCCAACAGGATAATGTCACGTGGTAAAGTACAAACTGAAGTGTACACCATAGTGTACATGTAACAAGGTTCTTACCAATTGAACATTGCTATTTGTACAATGATTTTTGACACGTTGTTTAATATTACATTATTGTCAAGTGTTAATTGGATGGAAATATTGTTTGAAATTTAAGCTGTCCAACATGGTAATGTCACATGGCAATGTGTAGACTAAAGTGTACACCATAGTTTACATATAGCAAAGTACTTACCGATAGAACTTTGCTATTTGTACACAGATTTTTGAAACGTTATTTGACACTTACATTGTTGTCAAGTTTCAATTGGATGGGAAAACTATTCGACACGTTGTTTGACACTTGTATTATTGTAAAGTTTCAATTGGATGGGAAAACTGTTTGAAATTTAAACTGTCAAATAGGGTAATGCCACGTGGCAAAGTGTAAACTAAAGTGTACATGTAACAAGGTCCTTACCGATTGAACTTTGCTATTTGTACACTCATTTTCGACGCGTTGATTGACACTTGCATTGTTGTCAAGTGCCAATTGGATGGAAAAACTGTTTGAAATTTTAACTGTCCAAAAGGGTAATGTCACGTAGCAAAGTGTAAACTAAAGAGTACACCATAGTGTACATGTAGCAAGGTTCTTACCGATTGAACTTTGCTATTTGTACACTGATTTTTGACACGTTGTTTGACACTTGCATTGTTATCATGTGTCAATTGGATGGGAAAATTGTTTGAAATTTAAACTGTCCAATAGGATAATGTCACGTTGTAACGTGTAAACTGAAGTGTACACCATAGGGTACATGTAGGAAGGTTCTTACCGATTGAACTTTGCTATTTGTACACTAATTTTTGACACGTTGTTTAACACATCCATTGTTTTCATGTGTCAATTTGACGAAAAAACTGTCTAAAATTTAAACTGTCCAATAGGGTTATGTCACGTGGTAAAGTGCAAACTAAAGTGTACACCTTAGTGTACATGTAGCAATTTCCTTACCGATTGAACTTTGCTATTTGTACATTGATTTTCGTCACGTTGTTTGACACTTGAATTTTTGTCAAGTGACTATTCGATGGGAAAGCTGTTTGAAGTTTAAACTATCCAATAAGGTATTGTCACGTGGCAAAGTGTAAACTAAAGTGTACACAATAGTGTACATGAAATAAGGTCATTACAGATTGAACTTTGCTATTTGTACGCTGATTTTCGACACATTGTTTGACACTTGCATTGTTGTCAAGTGTCAATTGGATGGAAAAACTATTTGAAATTTAAACTGTCCAAAAGGGTAATGTCACGTGGCAAAGGATAAACTAAAGTGTGCACCTTAGTGTACATGTAGCAATGTCCTTGCCAATTGAACTTTACTATTTGTGCATTGATTTTCGACACGTTGTTTGACACTTACATTGTTGTCAAGTGTCAATTGGATGGAAAAATTGTTCCAAATTTAAACTGTCCAACAGGATGATGTCACGTGGCAAACTGTAAACTAAAGTGCACACTATAGTGTACATGTAGCAAGGTTCTTCCTGATTAAACTTTACTATTGTACGTTGATTTTTGACACGTTGTTTGATACTTGCATTGTTGTCAAGTGTTAATTGGATGGGAAAGTTGTTTGAAATTTAAACTGTCCAACAGGGTAATGTCACGTGGTAAACTGTAAACTAAAGTCTACACCGTAGTGTACATGAAGCAAGGTCCTTACCGATTAAACTTTGCTATTTGAACACTAATTTTTGAAATGTTGTTTGACACTTGCATTGTTGTCAAGTTTCAATTGGATGGGAAAACCGTTTGAAATTTAAACTATCCGATAGCATAATGTCACTTGGCAAAGTGTAAGCTAAATTGTACACTATAGTGTACATGTAGCAAGGTCCTTACCGATTGAACTTTGCTATTTGAACACTGATTTTCAACACATTCTTTGACACTTGCATTGCTGTCAAGTGTCAATTGGATGGGAAAATTTTTTGAAATTTAAATTGTCCAATAGGGTAATGATACGTGGCAAAGTGTAAACTAAATTATAAACCATAGTGTACACGTAGCAAGATTCTTACCGATTGAACTTTGCTATTTTTACACTGATTTTGGAAACACTGTTTGACACTTGCATTGTTGTCAAGTATATATTGGATGGAAAAAATGTTTAAAATTTAAACTGTCCAACAGGATAATGTCACGTGGTAAAGTGTAAACTAAAGTGTACAACATAGTGCACATGTAGCAATGTCCTTATCGATTGAAATTTGCTATTTGTACACTAATTTTCGACACGTTGTTTGACACTCGAACTTTGCTATTTGTACACTGATTTTTGAAACATTGTTTGACACTTGCACTGTTGTCAAGTGTCAATTGGATGGGAAAATTGTTTGAAAATTAAACAGTCCAGTAGGGTAATGTCACGTAGCAAAGTGTAAACTAAAGTGTACATGTAGCAAGGTCCTTACCGATTGAACTTTGCTATTTTTGCACTGATTTTCGAAACATTGTTTGACACTTACATTGTTGTCGAGTATCAATTGGATGTGAAAACTATTTGAAATTTAAACTACCCAACAGGATAATATCACGTGGCAAAGTCTAAACTAAAGTGTACACTGTAGTGCACATGTAGCAAGGTCCTTACCGATTGAAATTTGATATTTGTACACTGATTTTCAAAACATTGTTTGACACATGCATTTTTTTCAAGTGTCAATTGGATGGAAAAATTGTTTGAAATTTAAACTGTCCAACCGGGTAATGTCACGTGGCAAAGTGTAAACTAAAGTGTACACTATATGTACTTGTAGCAATGTTCTTGCCGATTAAACTTTGCTATTTTTACACTGATTTTCAAAACATTGTTGGACACTTGCATTGTCGTCAAGTGTCAATTGGATGGAAAAATTGTTTAAAATTTAAACTGTCCAACAGAGTAATGTCACGTGGCAAAGTGTAAACTAAAGTGAACACCTTTGTGTACATGTAGCAATGTCCTTACCGATTGAACTTTGCTATTTGTACAATGATTTTTGACTCATTGTTTGACACCTGCATTGTTTTCAAGTATCAATTGGATGGAAAAACTGTTCGAAATTTAAACTATCCAACAGGATAATGTCATGTGTCAAAGTGTAAACTAAAGTGTACACCATAGTGTACATGTAGCGAGTTTCTTACGGATTGAACTTTGTTATTTGTACACTGATTTTTGACACATTATTTGACACTTGCATTTTTGTCAAGTGTCAATTATATGGAAAAACTGTTTGAAATTTAAATTGTCCAAATGGGTAATGTGATATGGCAAAGTATAAACTAAAGTGTACACCTTAGTGTACATGTGGCAATGTCCTTACCGATTGAACTTTACTATTTGTACACTGATTTTTGACACGTTGTTTGACACCTGTATTGTTGTCAGGTGTCAATTGGATTGGAAAATTGTTTGTAATTTAAACTATCCAATAGGATAATGTCACGTGGTAAAGTGTAAACTAAAGAGTACACCATAGTGCATGTAGCAAGGTCCTTACCGATTGAACTTTGCTATTTGCACACTAATTTTGGAAACATTGTTTGACACTTGCGTTGTTGTCAAGTGTCAAATGGATGGAAAAACAATTTGAAATTTAAACTGTCCAACATGATAATGTCACGTGGCAAAGTGTAAATTATAGTGTACACCTTAGTGTACTTGTAGCAATGTCCTTACCGATTGAACTTTGCTATTTGTGCACTAATTTTCGAGACATTGTTTGACACTTGCGTTATTGTCAAGTGTCAATTGGACAGAAAATTGCTTGAAATTTAAACTATCCTACAGGATAATGTCACGTGGCAAAGTGAAACTAAAGTGTACACCATAGTGCACATGTAGCAATATCCTAGCCGATAAAACTTTGCGATTTGTACACTGATTTTCGACACATTGTTTGACACTTGCATTGTGGTCAACTGTCAATTGGATGGGAAAATTGTTTGAAATTTAAACTATCCACAGGATAATGTCACGTGACAAAGTGTAAACTAAAATGTACACTGTAGTGTACATGTATCAAGGTTCCTACCGATTGAACTTTGCTATTCGTACACTGATTTTTGAAACATTATTTGAACTTGAACTTTTGTCAAGTGTCAATTGGATGGAAAAATTGTTTGAAATTTAAACTGCCCAACAGGGTATTGTCACGTGGCAAAGTGTAAATTAAAGTGTGCACCTCAGTGTACAAGTAGCAATGTCCTTACCAATTGAACTTTGCTATTATTACACTGATTTTTGAAACATTGATTGACACTTGCATTGTTATCAAGTGTCAATTGGATGAAAAAATTGTTTGAAATTTAAACTGTCCAACAGGATAATGTCACGTGGCAAAGTGTAAACTAAAGTGCACACCATAGTGCACATGTAGCAAGGTCCTTACCGATTGAACTTTGCTATTTGTACACTGATTTTCGAAACATTGTTTGACTCTAGCATTTTTGTCAAGTGTCAATTGGATGGAAGAACTATTTGAAATTTAAATTATCCAACAGGGCAATGTCACGTGGCAAAGTGTAAACTAAAGGGTATACTATAGTGTACATGTAGCAAGATTTTTACCGATTGAACTTTTCTATTTGTACACTGATTTTTGAAACATTGTTTGACTCTTGCACTTTTGTCAAGTGTCAATTGGATGAAAAAACTGTTTGAAATTTAAACTGTCCAACAGGGTAATGTCACGTGGCAAAGTGTAAACTAAAGTGTACACTGTAATGTGCATGTAGCAAGGTTCTTACCAATTGAGTTTTGCTATTTTGACATTGATTTTCGAAACAATGTTGGACACTTGCATTATCCTCAAGTGTCAATTGGATGGAAAAAACTGTGTGAAATTTACACTATCCAACAGGATAATGTCACGTGGCAAAGTGTAAAGTAAAGAGTACACCATAGTGCACAGGTAGCAAGGTCCTTACCGATTGGACTTTGCTATTTGTACACTGATTTTCCAAACATTATTTGACACTTATGTTTTCGTCAAGTGTTAAATGGTTGGAAAAACAATTTGAAATTTAAACTGTCCAATAGGGTAATGTCATGTGGCAAAGTGTAAACTAAAGTGTACAACTTAGTGTACATGTAGCAATGTCGTTACTGATTAAACTTTGCTATTTGTACACTGATTTTCGAGACATTGGTTGACACTTGCATTGTTGTCAAGTGTTAATTAGATGGAAAAACTATTTGAAATCTAAACTATCCAACAGTATAATGTAACATGGCAAAGTGTAAACTAAAGTGTACACCACAGTGCACATGTAGCAATGTCCTAGCCGATTGAACTTTGCTATTTGTACACTGATTTTCAACACGTTGTTTGACACTTGCATTGTGGTCAAGTGTCAATTGGATGGGAAAATTGTTTGAAATTTAAACTATCCAACAGGATAATGTCACGTGGAAAAGTGTAAACCAAAGTGTACACTGTAGTGTACATGTATCAATGTTCTTACTGATTAAACTTTGCTATTCGTACACTAATTTTCGAAACATTGTTTGACACTTGCACTGTTATCAAGTGTCAACTGGATGGAAATATTGTTTCAAAATTTAAACTATCCAACAAGGTATTGTCTCGTGGCAAAGTGTGAACTAAAGTGTACACTTCAGTGTACATGTAGCAATGTCCTTACCGATTGAACTTTGCTATTATTACACCGATTTTCAAAACATTGTTTGACACTTGCATTGTTTTCAATTGTCAATTGTATGGGAAAACTGTTTGAAATTTAACCTGTCCAGTAGGATGATGTCACATGGCAAAGTGTAAACTAAAGTGTACACCATAGTGTACATGTAGCCAGGACCTTACCGATTGAACTTTGTTATTTGTACACTGATTTTCGACACATTGTTTGACACTTGTATTATTGTCAAGTGTCAATTGGATGGGAAAACTATTTGAAATTTAAACGATCCAATAGGGTAATGTCACGTGGCAAAGTGTAAGCTAAAGTGTACACCATAGTGTACATGTAGCAAGGTCCTCACCGATTGAACTTTACTATTTGAACACTGATTTTCGACACGTTCTTTGACACTTGCATTGTTGTCAAGTGTCAATTGGATGGGAAAATTGTTTGAAATTTAAATTCTCTAACGGGGAAATGACACGTAGCAAAGTGTAAACTAAAGTATAAACCGCAGTTTACATGTAGCAAGGTTCTTATCGATTGAACTTTGCTATTTGTATACTAATTTTTGACAAGTTGTTTGTCGCTTGTATTGTTGTCAAGAGTCAATTGGAAGGGAAACTGTTTGAAATTTAAATTTTCCAACAAGATAATGTCACATGGAAAAGTGTAAGCTAAAATGTACACCATAGTTTACAAGTAGCAAGGTTCTTACCGATTGAACTTTTCTAATTATACACTAATTTTCGACACGTTGTTGGGCACTTGTATTATTGTCAAGTGTCAATTGGATGGAAAAATTATTTGAAATTTAAACTGTCCAACAGGATAATGTCACGTGGTAAAGTGTAAACTAAAGTGTACACCATCGTGTACATCATGCAAGGTTCTTACCGATTGAACTTTGCTATTTGTACGTTGATTTTTGACGCGTTGTTTAACACTTGCATTGTTGCCAAGTGTCAATTGGATGGGAAATCTATTTGAATTATAAATTGTCCAATAGGTTAATGTCACCTGGCAAAGTGTCAACTAAAGTGTACACCATAGTGTACATGGAGCAAGGTTCTTGCCGATTGAACTTAACTATTTTTACACTGATTTTTGACACGTTATCTGAAACTTGCATTGTTGTCAAGTGTCAGTTTGATGAGAAAACTATTTGTAATTTAAACTGTCCAATAGGGTAATGACACGTGACAAAGTGTAAACTAAAGTGTACACCATAGTATACGTGTCGCAAGATTCTTACCGATTGAAGTTTGCTATTTGTACACTGATTTTTGACATGTTGTTTGACACTTGCATTGTTGTCAAGTGTCAATTGGATGGGAAAAGTGTTTGAAATTTAAACTGTCCAACATAGTAACGTCATGTGGAAAGCTGTAAACCGAAGTGTACACCATAGTGTACATGTAGCAAGGTCTTTACCGATTGAACTTTGCTATTTGTACACTGATGTTCAACATGTATTTTGATCCTTGCATTGTTGTCGAGTGTCAATTGGATGCGAAAATTGTTTGGGATTTAAACTATCCAATAGGGTAATGCCACATGTCAAAGTGTAAACTAAAGTGTACACCATAGTGCACACGTAGCAAGGTCCTTACCGATTGAACTTTGCTATTTGTACACTAATTTTCGAAATGTTGTTGACACTTGCATTATTGTCAAGTGTCTATTGGACGGGAAAATAGTAAACTGTCCAACAGGATAATGTCACATGGCAAAGTGTAAACAAAAGTGTAAACCACGGTGTACATGTAGCAAGGTTCTTGCCGATTGAACTTTGCTATTTGTACACTAATATTTGACATGTTATTTGACACTTGCGTAGTTGTCAAGTGTCAATTGGATAGAAAAAATGTTTGAAATTTAAACTATCCAACAGGATAATTTAATGTGGCAAAGTGTAAACTAAAGTGTACACCATAGTGTACATGTAGCAAGGTTTTTACTGATTGAACTTTACTATTTGTACACTTATTTTGGACAAGTATTTTGACACTTGCATTGTTGTCAAGTGTCAATTGGATGGGAAAACTATTTGAAATTTAAACAGTCCAATAGTGTAATGTCACATGGTAAAGTTTAAACTAAAGTGTACACCATAATGCACATATAGCAAGGTCCTTATCGATTGAACTTTGCTACTTGTACACTGATTTTTGAAACGTTGTTAGACACTTGCATTATTGGCAAGTGTTAATTGGATGGGAAAACTGCTTGAAATTCAAACTGTCCAAAGGGATAATGTCACGTGGTAAAGTGTAAACTAAAGTGCACAATTATAGTGTACATGTAGTGATGTTGTAACCGATTGAACTTTTCTATTTGTACACTAATTTTTAACACATTGTTTGACACTTGCAGTGTTGCCAAGTGTTAATTGGATGGAAAAACTGTTTGAAATTTAAACTGTCCAACATGGTAATGTCACGTGGCAAAGTGTAAACTAAAGTGTACACCTTATTGTACATGTAGCAATGTCCTTGCCGATTGAACTTTGTCGTTTATACATTGATTTTTGACACATTGTTTGACACCTGCATTGTTGTCAAGTGTCAATTAGATGTGAAAACTATTTGAAATTTAACTTGTCCAATAGGATAATGTCACGTGGAAAGTGTAAACTAAAGTGTACACTGTAGTGTACATGTACCAAGGTTCTTACCGATTGAACTTTACTATTTGTACGCTAATTTTTGACATGTTGTTTGACACTTGCATTGTTGTCAAGTGTCAATTGGATGGGGAAAAAGTTTGAAATCATATCTCGTGGTAAAGTTTAAACTAAAGTGTGAACCATAGTGTACATGTAGGAAGGTTCTTATCGATCGAACTTTGCTATTTTTACACTAATTTTCGACACGTTGTTTGACACTTGCATTGTTGTCAAATGTCAAATGGATGGAAAATTTGTTTGAAATGTCACGTGGTATAAGTGTAAACTAAAGTGTACACCATAGTTTACATATAGAAAGGTTCTTACTGATTGACCTTTGCTATTTGTACTCTGATATTTGACACTTACATTATTGTCAAGTGTCAATTGGTTGGAAAAATTGTTTGAAACTTAAGTTGTTCAATAGGGTAACGTCACATGGCAACGTGTAAATTAAAGCTTACACCATAGTGAAAATGTAGCAAGGTCCTTACCGATTGAATTTTTCTATTTGTACACTCATTTTCGAAACGTTGTTTGACACTTGCATTGTTGTCAAGTGTCAATTGGATGAGAAAATATTTTGAAATTTAAACTGTCCAATAGGATAATGTCACGTGGCAAAGTTTAAACAAAAGTGTACACCATAGTGTACATGGGGCAAGGTTCGTACCGATTGAATTTGCTATTTGTACACTTATTTTTGAAATGTTATTTCACACTTGCATTCTTGTCAAGTGTCAATTGGATGGGAAAACTGTTAGAAATTTAAACTGTCCAACAGGATAATGTCACGTGGCAAAGTGTAAACTAAAGTGTACACCATAGTGTACATGTACCCAGGTCCTTACCGATTGAACTTTGATATTTTTACACTGATTTTCGACACGTTGTTTGACACTTGTATTATTGTCAAGTGCCAATTGGATGGAAAAACTGTTTGAAATTTAAACTATCCAGCAGGGTAATGTCACGTGGCAAAGTGTAAGCTAAAGTGTACACCATAGTGTACATGTAGCAAGGTCCTCACCGATTGAACTTTGCTATTTGAACACTGATTTTCGAAAAGTTCTTTGACACTTGTATTGTTGTCAAGTGTCAATTGGATGGAAAAATTGTTTGAAATTTAAATTGTCTAACAGGGACACGTGGCAAAGTGTAAACTAAAGTATAAACCATAGTTTACATGTAGCAAGGTTCTTACCGATTAGACTCTGCTATTTGTATACTAATTTTTGACATGTTGTTTGACACTTACATTGTTGTCAAGTGTCAATTGGAAGGGAAAATTATTTGAAATTTAAACTGTCCAACAGGATAATGTCACGTGACAAAGTGTAAACTAAAGTGTACACCATAGTTTACAAGTAGCAAGGTTCTCACCGATTGAACTTTGCTATTTGTACACTGATTTTTGACACATTGTTTGACACTTTTATTATTGTAAAGTGTCAATTGGATGGAAAAACTATTTGAAATTTAAACTGTCCAATAGAGTAATGTCACGTTGTAAACTGTAAACTAAAGTGTCAAGGTCCTTACCGATTGAACTTTGCTATTTTTACACTAATTTTTGAAACATTGTTTGACACTTGCATTGTTGTCAAGAGTCAATTGGACGGGAAAACAATTCAAAATTTGAATAGTCCAGCAAGATAATGTCACGTGGTAAACTGTAAACAAAAGTGTACTCCATAGTGTACATGTAGCAAGGTTCTTACCGATTGAACATTGCTATTTGTACAATGATTTTTGACACGTTGTTTGATACTTGCATTGTTGTCAAGTGTTAATTGGATTGGAAAACTCTATGAAATTTAAACTATCCAATAGGGTTATGTCACATGGTAATGTGTAGACTAATGTGTACACCGTAGTGTACATGTAGCAAGGTCCGTACCGATTTAACTTTGCAATTTGTACAATGATTTTCGAAACGCTATTGGGCACTTGGATTGTTGTCAGGTGTCAATTGGAAAGAAAAACTGTTTGACACGTTGTTTGACACTTGTATTATTGTCAAGTGTCAATTGGATGGGAAAGCTGTTTGAAATTCAAACTGTCCAACAAGGTAATGTCACGTGGCAAAGTGTAAACTAAAGTATACACCATATTATACACGTAACAAGGTCCTTACCGATTCAACTTTGCTATTTGTACACTGATTTTCGACACGTTGTTTGAAACTTGCATT
The DNA here is from genome assembly GCF_002742605.1 of Olea europaea var. sylvestris. Classification (NCBI taxonomy): domain Eukaryota; kingdom Viridiplantae; phylum Streptophyta; class Magnoliopsida; order Lamiales; family Oleaceae; genus Olea; species Olea europaea. Next base: position 129,361 of record NW_019233880.1, read on the forward strand.
TTTATCAAGTGTCAATTGGATGGGAAAATTGTTTGAAATTTAAACTTCTAAAGGGGTAATGCCAAGTGGCAAAGTGTAAACTAAAGAGTACACCATATTGTACGTGTCGCAAGGTTCTTACCGATTGAAGTTTGCTATTTGTACACTGATTTTCGACACGTTGTCCGACACTTGCATTGTTGTCATGTGTCAAGTGGATGGAAAAAATGTTTGAAATTTAAACTGTCCAATAGGGTAATGTCACGTGGCAAAGTGTAAGCTAAAGTGTACACCATAGTGTACATGTAGCAAGGTCCTCACCGATTGAACTTTACTATTTGAACACTGATTTTCGAGAAGTTCTTTGACACTTGTATTGTTGTCAAGTGTCAATTGGACGAGGAAATTGCTTGAAATTTAAATTGTCTAACAGGGCAATGACACATGACAAAGAGTAAACTAAAGTGTAAACCATAGTTTACATGTAGCAAGGTTCTTACCTATTGAACTTTGCTATTTGTATACTAATTTTTGACACGTTGTTTGACAGTTGCATTGTTGTCAAGTGTCAGTTGGAAGGGAAAACCGTCTGAAATTTAAACTGTCCAACAAGATAATGTCGTGTGGCAAAGTGTAAACTAAAGTGTACACCATAGTGTACAAGTAACAAGGTTCTTACCGATTGAACTTTGCTATTTGTACACTGAATTTTGACACATTGTTTGACACTTGCATTATTATCAAGTGTCAATAGGATGGAAAAACTATTTGAAATTTAAACAGTCCAACAGAGTAATGTCACGTGGTAAACTGTAAACTAAAGTGTACACCATAGTGTACAAGTAACAAGGTTCTTACCGATTGAACTTTGCTATTTGTACACTGAATTTTGACACATTGTTTGACACTTGCATTATTATCAAGTGTCAATTGGATGGAAAAACTATTTGAAATTTAAATAGTCCAACAGAGTAATGTCACGTGGTAAACTGTAAACTAAAGTGTACACCATAGTGTACATGTAGCAAGGTCCTTACCGATTGAACATTGCTACTTGTACAATGATTTTTGACATGTTGTTTGATACTTGCATTGTGTTTGAGTGTCAATTGGATGGGAAAACTATTTGAAATTTAAACTGTCCAAGAGGGTTATGTCACGTGGTAATGTGTAGACTAATGAGTACACCATAGTGTTCATGTAGCAAGGTCCTTACCGATTTAACTTTGCAATTTGTACACTGATTTTCGAAACGTTATTAGACACTTGCATTGTTGTCAAGTGTCAATTGAATGGGAAAACTATTTAACACGTTGTTTGACACTTGTATTATTGTCAAGTGTCAATTGGATGGGAAAGCTGTTTGAAATTTAAACTGTCCAACAAGGTAATGTCACATGGCAAAGTGTAAACTAAAGTATACACCATATTGTACATGTAACAAGGTCCTTACCGATTGAACTTTGCTATTTGTACACTGATTTTCAACAAGTTGTTTGAAACTTGCATTTTTGTCGAGTGTCAATTGGATGGGAAAAATGTTTGAATTTAAACTGTCCAACAGGGTAATATTACGTGGGAAAGTGTAAACTAAATTGTTCATCATAGTATACATGTAGCAAGGTCCTTACCAATTGAACTTTGCTATTTGTACAATAATTTTCGAAACGTTGTTTGACATATGCATTGTTTCCAAGTGTCAATTGGATGGAAAAACTGTTTGAAATTTAAATTGTCCAACAGGAGAATGTCACGTGGCAAAGTGTAAACTAAAGTGTACACTGTAATGTACATGTAGCAAGGCTCTTACCGATTGAACTTTGCTATTTGTCCGATGATTTTTGACACGTTGTTTGACACTTGCATTATTGTCAAGTGTCAATTGGATGGGAAAACTATTTGAAATTTAAACTGTCCAACAGTATAATGACCTATGGTAAAGTGTAAACTAAAGTGTACACCATAGTGTACAAGTCGCAGGGCTCTTACCGATTGATGTTTACTATTTGTACACAGATTTTTGACACGTTGTTTGACATTTGCATTGCTGTCAAGTGTCAATTAGATGGGAAAACTGTTTGAAATTTAAACTGTCCAACAAGATAACATCACGTGGTAAAGTGTAAACTAAAGTGTACCCCATAGTGCACATGTAGCAAGGTCCTAACCGATTGAACTTTGTTATTTGTACACAGATTTTCGAAATGCTATTTAACACTTGCATTGTTGTCAAGTGTCAAATGGATGGGAAAACAGTTTGAAATTAAAATTGTCAAATAGGGTAATGACACGTACCAAAATGTGAACTAAAGTGTACACCATAGTGTACATGTTGCAAAGTTCTTGCAGATTGAACTACGCTATTTTTACACTAATTTTTGACATGTCGTTTGACACTTGCATTGTTCTCAAGTGTCAATTGGATGGGAAAAGTGTTTGAAATTTAAACCATCCAACAGGGTAACACCACATGGCAAAGTGTAAACTAAAGTGTAAATAGAGTGTACATGTAGCAAGGTCCTGCTGATTGAAATTTACTATTTGTACACTGATTTTCTACACGTTGTTTGACACTTGCATTGTTGTCAAGTGTAAATTGGTTGGAAAAACTGCTAGAAATAAAAACTATCCAACAGGTTAATGTAACGTGGCAAAGTTTAAACTAATGTGTACTCCATAGTGTACATGTAGCAAGGTCCATACCGATTGAACTTTTCTATTTGTACACTAATTTTCGACACGTTGTTTGACACTTGTATTGTTGTCAAGTGTCAATTGGATGGAAAAATTGTTTGAAATTTAAACTGTCCAACAGGATAATGTCATGTGGCAAAGTGTAAACTAAAGTGTACACCATCATGTACATCTTGTAAGGTTCTTACCGATTGAACTTTGCTATTTGTACGCTGATTTTTGACACGTTGTTTGACACTTGCATTGTTTCCAAGTGTCAATTGGATGGAAAATCTGATTGAAATATAAATTGTCTAACAGGGTAATGTTTTGTGCAAACTAAAGTATACACCATAGTGTACACGGAGCAAGGTTCTTACCGATTGAACTTTGCTATTTGTACACTGGTTTTTGACACGTTAATTGAAACTTGCATTGTTGTCAAGTGTCAATTTGACAATAAAATTATTTGAAATTTAAACTGTCCAATAGGGTAATGACAAAGTGTAAACTAAAGTGTATACCATAGTGTAAGTGTCGTAAGGTTCTTACCGATTTAAGTTTGCTATTTGTACACTGTTCTTTGACACGTTGTTTGACACTTGCATTGTTGTCAAGTGTCAATTGGATGGGAAAATTGTTTGAAATTTAAACTGTCCAAAAGAGTAATGTCAAGTGGGAAGCTGTAAACTGAAGTGTCCACCATAGTGTACATGTAGCAAGGTTCTTACCGATTGAACTTTGCTATTTGTACACTAATTTTTGACACGTATTTTGACACTTCCATTGTTGTCAAGTGTCAATTGGATGGGAAAATTATTTGAAATTTAAACTATCCAACAGGGTAATGTCATGTGGCAAAGTGTAAATTAAAGTGTACACCATAGTGCACACGTAGCAAGGTCCTTACTGATTGAATTTATCTATTTGTACACTGATTTTTGACATGTTTGACACTTACATTAATGTCAAGTGTCAATTGGATTGGAAAACTGTTTGAAATTTAAATTGTCCAACAGGATAATGTTACGTGGTAAAGTGTAAACTAAAGTATACACCATAGTGTACATCCAGCAAGTTTCTTACTGATAGAATTTTACTATTTGTACACTGATTTTTGAAATGTTGTTTGATACTTGCATTGTTGTCAAGTGTCAATTGGATGGAAAAAATGTTTGAAATTTAATCTGTCGAACAAGGTAATGTCACGGGGCAGAGTGTAAAGTAAAGTGTACACCTTAGTGTACATGTAGTAATGTCCTTACCGATTGAACTTTGCTACTTGTACACTGATTTTTGACACGTTGTTTGATACTTGCATTATTGTTAAGTGTCAATTGGATGAGAAAACGTTTTTAAATTTAAACTGTCCAACAGGATAATGTCATGTGGCAAAGTGTAAACTAAAATGTACACTGTACTGTACATGTTGCGAGGTTCTTACCAATTGAACTTTACCATTTGTACGCTATTTTTTGACACATTGTTTGACACTTGCATTGTTGTCAAGTTTGTCAATTGGATGCGAAAACTATTTGAAATTTAAACTGTCCAACGGAATAATGACCCGTGGTAAAGTGTAAACTAAAGTGTACACCATAGTGTACAAGTCGCAAGGTTCTTACCGATTGAAGTTTGCTATTTGTATACTAATTTTTAACACGTTGTTTGACACTTGCATTGTTGTCTAGTGCCAATTGGATGGGAAAACTATTTGAAATTTAAAATGTGCAACAAGATAACGTCACGTGGCAAAGTGTAAACTAAAGTGTACACCATAGTGTACATGTAGCTCGGCTATTCCCGATTGAACTTTGCTATTTGTACGCTAATTTTTGACAGGTTGTTTGACACTTGCATGGTTGTCAAGTGTCAATTGGATGGGAAAATTGTTTGAAATTAATACTGTCCAATAGGGTAATGACACGTGGCAAAGTGTGAACTAAAGTGTACACCATAGTGTACATGTCGCAAGGTTCTTACTGATTGAACTATGCTATTTTTACACTAATTTTTGAAACGTTGTTTGACACTTTCATTGTTGTCCGTAGTCAATTGGATGGGAAAAGTGTTTGAAATCTAAACTGTCCAATAGGGTAACATCACGTGGTAAGAGTAAACTAAAGTGTACACCATCGTGTACGTGTTAAAAGGTTTATACCGATAGAACTTTGTTATTTGTACACTGATTTTTAACACGGTGTTTGACACTTGCATTGTTGCTAAGTGTCAATTGGATGGAAAATCTGTTTGAAATATAAATTGTCCAACAGGGTAATGTTTTTGTGCAAACTAAAGTTTAAAACATAGTGTACATGGAGCAAGGTTCTTACCGATTAAACTTTGCTATTTGTACACTGGTTTTTGACACGTTATCTGAAACTTGCATTGTTGTCAAGTGTCAATTTGAAAAGAAAACTATTTGAAATTTAAACTGTCCAATAGGGTAATGGCAAAGTGTAAACTAAAGTGTATACCATAGTGTACGTGTCGCAAGGTTCTTATCGATTTAAGTTTGCTATTGGTACACTGATTTTTGACACGTTGTTTGACACTTGCATTGTTGTCAAGTGTCAATTGGATGGGAAAATTGTTTGAAATTTAAACTATCCAACAGAGTAATGTCACGTGGGAAGCTGTAAACTGAAGTGTACACCATAGTATACATGTAGCAAGGTTCTTACCGATTGAACTTTGCTATTTGTACACTGATTTTTGACACGTATTTTGACACTTTTATTGTTGTCAATTGTCAATTGGATGGGAAAACTATTTGAAATTTAAACTATCCAACAGGGTAATATCATGTGGCAAAGTGTAAACTAAAGTGTACACCATAGTGTACACGTAGCAAGGTCCTTACCGATTGAACTTATCGATTTGTACACTAATTTTCGACATGTTTGACACTTACATTTATGTCAAGTGTCAATTGGATTGGAAAACTGTTTGAAATTTAAATTGTCCAACAGGATAATGTCACATGGTAAAGTGTAAACTAAAGTGTACACCATAGTGTACATGCAGCAAGTTTCTTACTGATAGAATTTTACTATTTGTACACTAATTTTTGAAATGTTGTTTGACACTTGCATTGTTGTCAAGTGTCAATTGGATGGAAAAAATGTTTGAAATTTAAACTGTTGTGCAGGGTAATGTCACGGGGTAGAGTGTAAAGTAAAGTGTACACCTTAGTGTACATGTAGTAATGGCCTTACCGATTGAACTTTGCTACTTGTACACTGATTTTCGACACATTGTTTGACACTTGCATTATTGTTAAGTGTCAATTGGATGGAAAAACTTTTTTAAATTTAAACTGTCCAACAGGATAATGTCATGTGGCAAAGTGTAAACTAAAATGTACACTGTAGTGTACATGTTGCGAGGTTCTTACCGATTGAACTTTACCATTTGTACGCTATTTTTTGACACATTGTTTGACACTTGCATTGTTGTCAAGTTTGTCAATTGAATGGAAAAACTATTTGAAATTTAAACTGTCCAACAGCATAACGACCCGTGGTAAAGTGTAAACTAAAGTGTACACCATAGTGTACAAGTCGCAAGGTTCTTACCGATTGAAGTTTGCTATTTGTATACTAATTTTTAACACGTTGTTTGACACTTGCATTGTTGTCTAGTGCCAATTGGATGGGAAAATTATTTGAAATTTAAAATGTGCAACAAGATAACGTCACGTGGCAAAGTGTAAACTAAAGTGTACACCATAGTGTACATGTAGCTCGGCTATTCCCGATTGAACTTTGCTATTTGTACGGTAATTTTTGACGGGTTGTTTGACACTTGCATGGTTGTCAAGTGTCAATTGGATGGGAAAATTGTTTGAAATTAATACTGTCCAATAGGGTAATGACACGTGGCAAAGTGTGAACTAAAGTGTACACCATAGTGTACATGTCGCAAGGTTCTTACTGATTGAACTATGCTATTTTTACACTAATTTTTGACACGTTGTTTGACACTTTCATTGTTTTCTGGAGTCAATTGGATGGGAAAAGTGTTTGAAATCTAAACTGTCCAATAAGGTAACGTCACGTGGCAAGTGTAAACTAAAGTGAACACCATCGTGTACGTGTTAAAAGGTTTATACCGATAGAACTTTGCTATTTGTATGCTGATTTTTAACACGTTGTTTGACACTTGCATTGTTGCTAAGTGTCAATTGGATGAAAAATCTGTTTGAAATATAAATTGTCCAACAAGGTAATGTTTTTGTGCAAACTAAAGTTTACACCATAGTGTACATGGAGCAAGGTTCTTACCGATTTAACTTTGCTATTTGTACACTGGCTTTTGACCCGTTATCTGAAACTTGCATTGTTGTCAAGTGTCAATTTGACAAGAAAACTATTTCAAATTTAAACTATCCAATAGGATAATAACACGTGGCAAAGTGTAAACTAAAGTGTATACCATAGTGTACATGTCGCAAGGTTCTTACCGATTTAAGTTTGCTATTTGTACACTGATTTTTGACACGTTGTTTGACACTTGCATTGTTGTCAAGTGTCAATTGGATGGGAAAATTGTTTGAAATTTAAACTGTCCAACAGAGTAATGTCACGTGGGAAGCTGTAAACTGAAGTGTACACAATAGTGTACATGTAGCAAGGTTCTTACCGATTGAACTTTGCTATTTGTACACTGATTTTTGACACATATTTTGACAGTTTCATTGTTGTCAATTGTCAATTGGATGGGAAAACAATTTCAAATTTAAACTATCCAACAGGGTAATGTCATGCGGCAAAGTGTAAACTAAAGTGTACACCATAGTGCACACGTAGCAAGGTCCTTACCGATTGAACTTATCCATTTGTACACTGATTTTCGACATGTTTGACACTTACATTATTGTCAAGTGTCAATTTGATTGGAAAAATGTTTGAAATTTAAATTGTCCAACAGGATAATGTCACATGGTAAAGTGTACACTATAGTGTACATGCAACAAGTTTCTTACTAATAGAATTTTACTATTTGTACACTAAATTTTGAAATGTTGTTTGACACTTGCATTGTTGTCAAGTGTCAATTGGATGGAAAAAATGTTTGAAATTTAAACTGTCGAACAGGGTAATGTCACGGGGCAGAGTGTAAAGTAAAGTGTACACCTTAGTGTACATGTAGTAATGTCCTTACCGATTGAACTTCGCTACTTGTACACTGATTTTCGACACGGTCTTTGACATTTGCATTTTTGTGAAGTTTCAATTGGATGGGAAAACTTTTTTAAATTTAAACTGTCCAACAGGATAATGTCATGTGGCAAAGTGTAAACTAAAACATACAATGTAGTGTACATGTTGCGAGGTTCTTACCGATTGAACTTTACCATTTGTACGCTATTTTTTGACACATTGTTTGACACTTGCATTGTTGTCAAGGTTGTCAATTGGATGGGAAAAATATTTGAAATTTAAACTGTCCAACGGCATAATCACCCGTGGTAAAGTGTAAACTAAAGTGTACACCATAGTGTACAAGTTGCAAGGTTCTTACCGATTGAAGTTTGCTATTTGTATACTATTTTTAACAAGTTGTTTGACACTTGCATTGTTGTCTAGTGCCAATTGGATGGGAAAACTATTTGAAATTTAAAATGTGCAACAAGATAACGTCACGTGGCAAAGTGTAAACTAAAGTGTACACCATAGTGTACATGTAGCTCGGCTATTCCCGATTGAACTTTGCTATTTGTACGCTAATTTTTGACGGGTTGTTTGACACTTGCATGGTTGTCAAGTGTCAATTGGATGGGAAAATTGTTTGAAATTAATACTGTCCAATAGGGTAATGACACATGGTAAAGTGTAAAATAAAGTGTACACCATAGTGTACATGTCGCAAGGTTCTTACTGATTGAACTATGCTATTTTTACACTAATTTTTGACACGTTGTTTGACACTTTCATTGTTGTCTAGAGTCAATTGGATGGGAAAAGTGTTTGAAATCTAAACTGTCCAATAGGGTATCGTCACGTGGCAAGTGTAAACTAAAGTGTACACGATCGTGTACGTGTTACAAGGTTTATACCGATAGAACTTTGCTATTTATACGCTGATTTTTGACACGTTGTTTGACACTTGCATTGTTTCCAAGTGTCAATCAGATGGAAAATCTGTTTGAAATATAAATGGTCCAACAGGGTAATGTCACGTGACTTTGTGCAAACTAAAGTTTACACCATAGTGTATATGGAGCAACGTTCTTACCGATTGAACTTTGCTATTTGTATACTGATTTTTGACACGTTATCTGAAACTTGCATTGTTGTCAAGTGTCAATTTGACAAGAAAACTATTTCAAATTTAAACTGTCCAATAGGGTAATAACATGTGGTAAAGTGTAAACTAAAGTGTCTACCATAGTGTACGTGTTGCAAGGTTTTTGCCGATTTAAGTTTGCTATTTTACACTGATTTTTGACACGTTGTTTGACACTTGCATTGTTGTCAAGTGTTAATTGGATGGAAAAATTGTTTGAAATTTAAACTGTCCAACAGAGTAATGTCACGTGGGAAGCTGTAAACTGAAGTGTACACCATAGTGTACATGTAGCAAGGTTCTTACCGATTGAACTTTGCTATTTGTACACTGATTTTTGACACGTATTTTGACAGTTTCATTGTTGTCAAGTGTCAATTGGATGGGAAAACTATTTGAAATTTAAACTATCCAACACGGTAATGTCATGTGGCAAAGTGTAAACTAAAGTGTACACCATATGCACACGTAGCAAGGTCCTTACCTATTGAACTTATCTATTTGTACACTAATTTTCGACATGTTTTAGACTTACATTAATATCAAGTGTCAATTGGATTGGAAAACTGTTTGAAATTTAAATTGTCCAACATGATAATATCACGTGGTAAAGTGTAAACTAAAGTGTATACCATAGTGTACATTCAGCAAGTTTCTTACTGATAGAATTTTACTATTTGTACACTGATTTTTGAAATGTTGTTTGACACTTGCATTATTGTCAAGTGTCAATTTGATGGAAAAAATATTTGAAATTTAAACTATCGAACAGGGTAATGTCACCGAGCAGAGTGTAAAGTAAAGTGTATTCCTTAGAGTACATGTAGTAATGTCCTTACCGATTGAACTTTGCTATTTGTACACTGATTTTCGACACATTGTTTGACATTTGCATTGTTGTTAAGTGTCAATTAGATGGGAAAACTTTTTTAAATTTAAACTGTCCAACAGGACAATGTCATGTAGCAAAGTGTAAACTAAAATGTACACTGTAGTGTACGTGTTGCGACGTTCTTACCGATTGAACTTTACCATTTGTACGCTATTTTTTGACACATTGTTTGACACTTGCATTGTTTTCAAGTCTCAATTGGATGGGAAAACTATTTGAAATTTAAATTGTCCAACAGAATAATGACCCGTGGTAAAGTGTAAACTAAAGTGTACACCATAGTGTACAAGTCGCAAGGTTCTTACCGATTGAAGTTTGCTATTTGTATACTGATTTTTAACACGTTGTTTGGCACTTGCATTGTTGTCTAGTGCCAATTGGATGGGAAAACTATTTGAAATTTAAAATGTCCAACAGGATAACGTCACGTGGCAAAGTGTAAACTAAAGTGTACACCATAGTGTACATGTAGCTCGGCTCTTACCGATTGAACTTTGCTATTTGTATGCTAATTTCTGACGGGTTATTTGACACTTGCATGGTTGTCAAGTGTCAATTGGATGGAAAAACTGTTTGAAATTAATATTGTCCAATAGGGTAATGACACGTGGCAAAGTGTGAACTAAAGTGTACACCGTAGTGTACATGTCGCAAGGTTCTTACTGATTGAACTATGCTATTTTTACACTGATTTTTAACACGTTGTTTGACACTTTCATTGTTGTCTAGTGTCAATTGGGTGGGAAAAATGTTTGAAATCTAAATTGTCCAATAGGGTAGCGTCACGTGGCAAGGGTAAACTAAAGTGTACACCATCGTGTACGTGTTCCAAGGTTTATACCGATAGAACTTTGCTATTTGTACTCTGATTTTTAACACGTTGTTTGACACTTGCATTGTTGTCAAGTGTCAATTCGAAGGGAAAATGGTTTAAAATTTAAACTACCAAACAGGATAATGTCATGTGGCAAAGTGTAAACAAAAGTGTACACCATAGTGTACATGGAGCAAGGTTCTTATCGATTGAACTTTGCCATTAGTACACAGATTTTTGACGTGCTGTTTGAACTCTGCATTGTTGTCAAGTGTCAATCAGATGGAAAAATTGTTTTATACTTTAAATTGTCCAACAAGGTAACGTCACGTGGCGAAGTGTAAATAAAAGTGTACACCATAGTGTACGTGTCGCAAAGTTCTTACCGATTTAGCTTTGCTATTTGTGCACTGATTTTTGACATGTTATTTGACAATTGCACTGTTGTCAAGTGTCAATTTGATGGAAAAACTATTTGAAATTTAAACTGTCCAATAGGGTAATGACACGTGACAAAGTGTAAACTAAAGTGTACACTATAGTGTACTTGTGGCAAGGTTCTTACCGATTGAGCTTTGGCATTTGTACTCTAATTTTTGAAACGTTGTTTGACATTTGTATTGTTATCAAGTGTCAATTAGATGGGAAAACTATTTGAAATTTAAACTGTCTCGCAGGGTAATGTCTCGTGGCAAAGTGTAAACTAGTACACCATTGTGTACATGTAGCAGGTTCTTACCGATTAAACTTTTCTATTTGTACACTAATTTTCGACACGTTGTTTGACACTTGTGTTGTTGTCAAGTGTCAATTGGATGGGAAAATTGTTTGAAATTTAAACTGTCCAACAGGATAATGTCACGTGGCAAAGTGTACACTAAAGAGTACACCATCATGTACATGTTGCGCGGTTTTTACCGATTGAAATTTGCTATTTGTACGCTGATTTTTGACACATTGCTTGACACTTGCATTATCGTCAAGTGTAAATTGGACAGGAAAACCATTTGAAATTTAAATTGCCAAATTGTGTAATGTCACGTCGTAAAGTGTAAATAAAAGTGTACACCACAGTGTACATGGAGCAAGGTTCTTACCAATTGAACTTTGCCATTTGTACACTGATTTTTGATGCGTTGTTTGAACTCTATATTGTTGTCAATAGTCAATCGGATGGAAAAACTATTTTAAAATTTAAACTATCCAACAAGGTAATGTCACATGGCAAAGTGTACACCATAGTGTACGTGTCGCAAAGTTCTTACCAATTGAACATTGCTATTTGTGCACTGATTTTTCACACGTCATTTGACACTTGCATTGTTGTCAAGTGTCAATTTGATGGGAAAATTATTTTGAATTTAAACTGTCCAATAGGGTAATGACATGTGGTAAAATGTAAACCAAAGTGTACGTGTCGCAAGGTTCTTACCAATTGAACTTTGCTATTTGTACACTGATTTTTGACACGTTGTTTGACACTTGCATTGTATTCAAGTGTCAACTAGATGGGAAAAGTGTTTGAAAAACCTGTCCAACAGAGTTGCATCACATGGGAAGCTGTAAATTGAAGTGTACACTGTAGTGTACGTGTAGAAAGGTCTTTACCGATTGAACTTTGCTATTTTTACACTTATTTTCGATACGCTGTTTGACACATGTGTTGTTGTCAATTGTTAATCGGAAGGGAAACCTATTTGAAATTTAAACTTTCCAACATGGTAATGTCACATGGCAAACTGAAAACTAAAGTGTACACCATAGTGTACATGTCGCAAGGTTCTTACCGATTGAAATTTGCGATTTGTACACTAATGTTTGACATGTTGTTTGGCAATTGCATTGTTGTCAAGTTTCAATTGGATGGAAAAAGTGTTTGAAATTTAAACTGTCCAACAGGGTAATGTCACGTGGTAAAGTGCAAACTGAAGTGTTCACCATTGTGTACATGTAGTAAGGTTCTTACGACTGAACTTAGCGATATGTACACTGATTTTTGACACGTTGTTTGACACTTGCGTTGTTGTCATGTGTCAATTTGATGGGAAAACTGTTTGATATTTAGACTGTCCAACTGGGTAATGTCACGTGGGAAGCAGTAAACTAAAGTGTACACCATAGTGTACATGTAGCAAGGTTCTTAATGATTGAACTTGTCTATTTGTACACTGATTTTTGACACGTTGTTTGACACTTGCATTGTTGTCAAGTGTCAATTGGATGAGAAAACTGTTTGAAATTTAAACTGACCAACAGGGTATTGACACGTGGCTAAGCATAAACTGAAGTATACACGATAGTGAACATATAGTAAGGTCCTTACCGATTGAACTTTGATATTTGTACTCTGATTTTCGACACATTGTTTGACACTTGCATTGATGTCAAGTGTCAATTGAATGGGAATACCATTTAAAATTTAAACTGCCCAACAGTGTAATGTCACATGGCAAAGTGTAAACTAAAGTGTACACCATAGTGTACATGAAGCAAGGTCCTTACCGATTGAACTTTGCTATTCGTACACTGATTTTCGATACGTTGTTCGACACTTGCATTGCTGTCAAGTGTCAATTAGTTGAGAAAACCATTTGAAATTTCAAATGTCTAGCAGGGTAATATCACATGGTAAGGTGTAAACTAATGTGTACACCATAGTGTACTTGTAGCAAGGTTCTTACCGATTGACCTCTGGTATTTGTACACTGATTTTTGAAACGTCGATTGACACATGCATTGTTGTCAAGTGTCAATCAGATGGGAAAATAGTTCGAAATTTAAACTATCCAGCAGGGTAATGTCACGTGGCAAAGTGTAAACTAGTACACCATAGCGTACATGTAGCAGGTTCTTATTGATTAATCTTTGATATTTTTACACTAATTTTTGACACGTTGTTTGACATTTGCATTGTTCTCAAGTGTCAATTGGATGGGAAATTCGTTAGAAATTCAAACTATCCAACAGGTTACTGTCACGTGGCAAAGTTTAAACTAAAGTTTACACCATAGTGTACATGTAGCAAGGTTCTTAACGATTGAACTTTGCTATTTGTACGCTGATTTTTGATACGTTGTTTGACACTTGCATTGTTGTCAAGTGTCAATTGGATGGAAGAACTATTTGAAATGTAAACTGTCCAACAGGATAATGTCACGAGGTAAAGTGTAAACTAAAGTGTACACCATAGTGTACATGTAGCATCTTCCTTACCGATTGAACTTTGCTATTTGTACACCGATTTTTGAAACGTATTTTAAAACTTGAATTGTTGTGAAGTGTCAATTGGATAGAAAAACTTTTCGAAATTTAAACTGTCCAATAGGGTAATGTCACGTGGGAAAGTGTAAACTAAAGTATACACTATGGTGCACATGTAGCAAGGTCCTTACCAATTGAACTTTGCTATTTGTACACTGATTTTCGAAGCGTTCTTTGACACTTGCATTGTTGTCAAGTATCAATTGGATTGGAAAACTATTTGAAATTTAAACTGTCCAAGAGGATAATGTCACGTGGTGAAGTGTAAACTTAAGTATACACCATAGTGTACATGTAGTAAAGTTCTTACCGATAGAACTTTACTTTTTGTACACTGATTTTTGACACGTTATTTCACACTTGCATTGTTGTCAAGTGTCAGTTGGATTGAAAAGCTGTTTGAAATTTAAATTGTCTAACAGGGTAATGTCACAGGACAAAGTGTAAACTAAAGTGTACACATTAGTGTACATGTTGCAAGGTTCTTAATGATTGAACTTTGCTATTTGTACGCTGATTTTTGATACGTTGTTTGACACTTGCATTGTTGTCAAGTGTCAATTGGATGGGAAAACTGTTTGAAATTTAAACTGCCCAATAGGATAATGTCACGTGGCAAAGTGTAAACTAAAGTGCGCACCATAGTGTACATAGAGGAAGATTCTTATCGATTGAATTTTGCTATTTGTACACTGATTTTTGACGCGTTGTTTGAACTCTTCATTGTTGTAAAGTGTCAGTCGGATGGAAAAACTGTTTTAAAATTTAAACTGTCCAACAAGGTAATGTCATGGGGTAAAGTGTAAATAAAAGTGTACACCAGAGTGTATGTGTCGTAAAGTTCTTACCGATTGAACTTTGCTATTTGTGCACTGATTTTTAACACGTTATTTGACACTTGCATTGTTGTCAAGTGTCAATTGTATGGAAAAACTGTTTGAAATTTAAACTGTCCAACAAGATAACGTCACGTGGAAAATGTAAACTAAAGTGTACACCATAGCGTACATGAAGCTCGGTTCTTAACGATTGAATTTTGCTATTTGCACTCTGATTTTTAACAGGTTGTTTGACCCTCGCATGGTTTTTAAGTGTGAATTGAATGGGAAAACTATTTTGAAATTAAAATTGTCTAATAGGATAATGATAAGTGGCAAAGTGTGAACTAAAGCGTACACCATAGTGTACATGTCACAAGGTTCTTACCGATTGAAATTTGCTATTTATGCACTGATTTTTGGCACGTTGTTTAACACCTGTGTTGTTGTCAAGTGTCAATTAGAAGGGAAAGTTGTTTTAAATTTAAACTGTCCAACAAGATAACGACACGTGGCAAAGTGTAAACTAAAGTGTACACCATAGTGTACTTGTAGCTCGATTCTAACCGATTGAACTTTGATATTTATACACTGATTTTTGACAGGTTGTTTAACAGTCTCATGGTTGTCAAGTTTGAATTGGATGGGAAAATTGTTCTGAAATAATAATTGTCCAATCGGATAATGACACGTGGCAAAGTGTGAACTAAAGTGTACACCATAGTGTACATGTCACAAGGTTCTTACTGATTGAACTATGCTTTTTTTACACTGATTTTTGAAACGTTGTTTGACACTTGCATGTTATCAAGTGTCAATTGGATGGGAAAAGTGTTTGAAATTTAAACTGTCCAACAGGTTAACGTCACTTGGCAAAGTGTAAACAAAAGTGTACACCATTGTGTACATGCAGCAAGGTCTTTACCGATTGAACCTTGCTATTTGTACACAGATTTTTGACACGTTTCACGCTTGTATTGTTGTCAAGTGTCAATTGGATGGAAAAATTGTTTGAAATTTAAACTGTCTAATAGGATAATGTAACGTGACAAAGTATAAACTTATATGCACTCCACAGTGTACATGTAGCAAGGTCCTTATCGATTGACCTTTTCTATCTGTACACTAATTTTTGACGCGTTGTTTGACACTAGTGTTATTGTCAAGTGTCAATTGGATGGAAAAATTGTTTGAAATTTAAACTGTCCAACAGGATTATATCACGTGGCAAAGTGTAAACGAAAGTGTACACTATTGCGTACATGTTGCAAGGTTCTTACTGATTGAACTTTGCTATTTGTACGCTGATTTTTGACACGTTGTTTGACACTTGCATTGTTGTCAAGTGTCAATTGGATGGGGAAATTGTTTGAAATTTAAACTGTCCAACACGGTAATGTCACGTAGCTAAGTGTGGACTAAAGTGTACATCATAGTGTACGTGGAGCAAGGTTCTTACCGATTGAACTTTGCTATTTGTACACTGATTTTTGACGTGTTATTTAAGCTCTGCATTGTTGTTAAGTGTCAATCGGATCGAAAAACTATTTCAAAATTTAAACTGTCCAACAAGGTAATGTCACGTGGCAAAGTGTAAATAAAAGCGTACACCATAGTGTACGTGTCGCAAAGTTCTTACCGATTGAACTTTCCTATTTATGCACTGATTTTATACACGTTATTTGATACTTGCATTGTTGACGAGTGTCAATTTGATAAGAAAACTGTTTGAAATTTAAACCGTTCAATAGGATAATGACACCTGACAAAGTGTAAACTAAAGTGTACACCCTAGTGTACGTGTAGCTCGATTCTTACTGATTGAACTTTGCTATTTGACAGGTTGTTTGACACTCGCATGGTTGTCAAGTTTGAATTGGATGGGAAAATTGTTTTGAAATAAAAATTGTCCAATAGGCTAATGACACGTGGGAAAGTGTGAACTAAAGTGTACACCATAGTGTACGTGTAGCTCGGTTCTTACCGACTGAACATTGCTATTTATACACTGATTTTTGATAGCTTGTTTGACACTCGCATGGTTGTCAAGTTTGAATTGGATGGGAAAATTGTTTTGAAATAAAAATTGTCCAATAGGATAATGACACGTGGCAAAGTGTGAACTAAAGTGTACACCATAGTGTACATGTCACATGGTTCTTACTGATTGAACTATGCTACTTTTACACTGATTTTTGAAACGTTGTTTGACACTTGCATTGTTATCAAGTGTCAGTTGGATGGGAAAAGTGTTTGAAATTTAAACTGTCCAACAGGTTAACGTCACTTGGCAAAGTGTAAACAAAAGTTTACACCATTGTGTACATGTAGCAAGGTCCTTACCGATTGAACTTTGCTATTTGTACACAGATTTTCGACACGTTGTTTGAAGCTTGTATTGTTGTCAAGTGTCAATTGAATGGGAAAGCTGTTTGAAATTTAAACTGTCTAACAGGGTAATGTAACATGGCAAAGTGTAAACTAATGTGCACTCCACAGTGTACACGTAGCAAGGTCCTTACCGATTGAACTTTTCTATTTGTACACTAATTTTCGACACGTTGCTTGACACTTGTATTGTTGTCAAGTGTCAATTGGATGGGAAAATTGTTTGAAATTTAAACTGTGCAACAGGATTATGTCACATGGTAAAGTGTAAATGAAAGTGTACACTATTGCGTACATGTTGCAATGTTCTTACCGATTGAACTTTGCTATTTGAACGTTGATTTTTAACACGTTGTTTGACACTTGCATTGTTGTCAAATGTTAATTAGATGGGGAAATTGTTTGAAATTTAAACTGTTCGACAGGGTAATGTCACGTGGCCAAGTGTGGACTAAAGTGTACACCATAGTGTACATGGAGCAAGGTTCTTACCGATTGAAATTTGCTATTTCTACACTGATTTTTGATGTGTTATTTAAACTCTGCATTGTTGTTAAGTGTCAATCGGATGGATAAGCTGTTTCAAAATTTAAACTATCCAACAAGGTAATGTCACGTGGCAAAGTGTAAATAAAAGTGTACACCATAGTGTACGTGTCGCAAAGTTCTTACCGATTAAACTTTGCTATTTATGCACTGATTTTTGACACGTTATTTGATACTTGCATTGTTGACGAGTGTCAATTTGACGAGAAAACTGTTTGAAATTTAAACTGTTCAATAGGATAATGACACCTGACAAAGTGTAAATTAAAGTCTACACCATAGTGTATGTGTCACAAGGTTCTTACCGATTGAACTTTGCTATTTGTACACTGATTTATGACACGCTGTTTTGACACTTGTATTGTTGTCAAGTGCCAATTGGATGGGAAAACTGTTTGAAATTTAAACTATCCAACAAGATAACGACACTTGGCAAAGTGTAAACTAAAGTCTACACCATAGTTTACGTGTAGCTCAGTTCTTACCGATTGAACTTTGCTATTTGTACACTGATTTTCGAAGGTTGTTTGACACTCGCATGGTTGTCAAGTTTGAATTGGATGGGAAAACTATTTTGAAATAAAAATTGTCCAATAGGATAATGACATGTGCCAAAGTGTGAACTAAAGTTTACACCATAGTGTACATGTCACAAGGTTCTTACTGATTGAACTATGCTATTTTTACACTGATTTTTGAAACGTTGTTTGACACTTGCATTGTTATCAAGTGTCAATTGGATGGGAAAACTGTTTGAAATTTAAACTATCTAATAGGGTAATGTAACGTGGCAAAGTGTAAACAAAAGTGTACACCATTGTGTACTTGTAGCAGGGTCCTTACCGATTGAACTTTGCTATTTGTACACAGATTTTTGACACGTTGTTTAACGCTTGCATTGTTCTCAATTGTCAATTGGATGGGAAAACTGTTTGAAATTTAAACTATCTAATAGGGTAATGTAACGTGGCAAAGTGTAAACTAATGTGTACTCCACGGTATACAAGTAGCAAGGTCCTTACTGATGGAACTTTTTTATTTGTACACTAATTTTCGACGCGTTGTTTGACACTTGTATTGTTGTCAACTGTCAATTGGATGGGAAAATTGTTTGAAATTTAAACTGTCCCATAGGATTATGTCACGTGACAAAGTGTAAAGGAAAGTGTACACCATTGCGTACATGTTGCATGGTTCTTACCGATTGAACTTTGCTATCTGTACGCTGATTTTTGACATGTTGTCTGACACTTGCATTGTCGTCAAGTGTCAATTGGATGGGGTAATTGCTTAAAATTTGAACAGTCCAACAGGGTAATGTCATGTGGCCAAGTGTGGACTAAAGTGTATAGCATAGTGTTCATGGAGCAAGGTTCTTACCGATTGAACTTTGCTATTTGTACACTGATTTTTGACGTGTTATTTGAACTCTGCATTGTTGTCAAGTGTCAATCGGATGGAAAAAGTGTTTCAAAATTTAAACTGTCCAACAAGGTAATGTTACATGGCAAAGTGTAAATAAAAGTGTACACCATAGTGTACGTGTCGCAAAGTTCTTACCGATTGAACTTTGCTATTTGTGCACAATTTTTGACACGTTATTTGATACTTGCATTGTTGACAAGTGTCAATTTGACGGGAAAACTGTTTTAAATTTAAATTGTCCAATAGGGTAATGACACCTGACAAAGTGTAAACTAAAGTGTACACCATAGTGTACGTGTCTCAAGGTTCTTACCGATTGAACTTTGCTATTTGTACACTAAGTTTTGGCATGTTGTTTGACACTTACATTGTTGTCAAGTGTCAATTGGATGGGAAATGTGTTTGAAATTTAAACTGTCTAACTGAGTAACGTCATGTGAGAAGCTGTAAACTGAAGTGTACACTATAGTGTACAGGTAGCAAGGTCCTTACCGATTAAACTTTGCTTTTTGTACACTGATTTTTGACACATTGTTTGACACTTGCGTTGTTGTCATGTGTCAATTTGAAGGGAAGACTATTTGAGATTTAATCTTTCCAATAGGGTAATGTGACGTGGTAAAGTGTAAGCTAGAGTGTACACCATAGTGTACATGTCGCAAGGTTCTTACCAATTGAACTTTGCAATTTGTAAATGTCACGTGGTAAAGTGTAAACTAAAGTGCACACCATTGTGTACATGTAGCACGGTTCTTAGGATTGAACTTAGCTATTTGAACACTGATTTTTGATACGTTGTTTAACACTCGTATTGTTGTCAAGTGTCAATTTGATGGGAAAGCTGTTTGATATTAAGACTGTCCAACAAGGTAATGTGATGTGGGAAGCTATAACTGAAGTGTGCACCACAGCGTACATGTATCAAGGTTCTTAACATTTGAACTTTGCTACTTATACACAAATTTATGACACGTTGTTTGACACTTGCATTGTTGTCAAATGTCAATTGGATGGAAAAATTGTTTGAAATTTAAACTGACCAACAGGGTAATGACACATGGCAAAGCATAAATTGAAGTGTACACAGTAGTACACATGTAGCAAGGTCCTTACCGATTGAACTTTACTATTTGTACACAGATTTTCGACACATTGTTTGACACTTGCGTTGATGTCAAGTGTCAATTGGATGGGAAAACTATTTGAAATTTAAACTGTCCAACAAAGTAATGTAGCATCTTAAAGCGTAAACTAATGTGTACTCCATAGTGTACATATAACAAGGTCCATACAGATTGAACATTTCTATTTGTACACTAATTTTTGACACGTTGTTCGATACTCATATTGTTGTCAAGTGTCAATTGGATGGGAAAAATGTTTGAAATTTAAACTCTCCAATAGGATTATGTCACGTGGCAAAGTGTAAACGAAATTCTACACCATTGCATACATGTTGCAAGGTTCTTACCGATTGAACTTTGCTATTTGTACGCTAATTTTTGACACGTTGTTTGACACTTGCATTGTTGTCAAGTGTCAATTGGATGGAGAAACTGTTTGAAATTTAAACTGTCCAACAGGGTAATGTCACGTGGCCAAGTGTAAACTAAAGTGTACACCATAGTGTACATGGAGCAAGGTTCTTACCGATTGAACTTTGCTATTTGTACATTGATTTTTGACGTGTTGTTTGAACTCTGTATTGTTGTCAAGTGTTAATTGGATGGAAAAACTGTTTCAAAATTTAAACTGTCCAACAAGGTAATGTCACGTGGCAAAGTGTGAATAAAAGTGTACACCATAGTGTACGTGTCACAACGTTCTTATCGATTGAACTTTACTATTCGTGCACAGATTTTTAAAACGTTATTTGACACTTGAATTGTTGACAAGTGTTAATTCGGCGGGAAAATTGTTTGAAATTTAAACTGTCCAATAGGGTTTAAACTAAAGTGTACACCATAGTTTACATATCGCAAGGTTCTTACCGATTGAACTTTGGTATTTGTAGACTGATTTTTGACACGTTGTTTGACACCTGCATTGTTGTCAAGTGTCAATTGGATGGAAAAACTATTTGAAATTTAAAATGTCCAACAAGATAATGACACGTGACAAGGTGTAAACTAAAGTGTACACCATAGTTTACATGCAGCTCGGTTCTTACCGATTGAACTTCGCTATTTGTACTTTGATTTTTGACAGGTTGTTTGACACTCACATGGTTGTCAAGTGTAAATTGGATGGGAAAACCATTTTGAAATAAAAATTGTCCAATAGGATAATGACACGTGGCAAAGTGTGAACTAAAGTGTACACCATAGTGTACATGTCACAAGGTTCTTACTGATTGAACTATGCTATTTTTACACTAATTTTTGAAACGTTGTTTGACACTTGCATTGTTATCAAGTGTCAATCAGATAGGAAAATTGTTTCAAATTTAAACTGTCCAACAGGATTACATCACGTGGGAAAGTGTAAACGAAAGTGTACACCATTGCGTACATGTTGTAAGGTTCTTACCGATTGAACTTTGTTATTTGTACGCTGATTTCTGACACATTGTTTGACACTTGCATTGTTGTCAAGTGTTAATTGGATGGGGAAATTGTTTGAAATTTAAACTGTCCAACAGGGTAATGTCACGTGGCCAAGTGTGGACTAAAGTGTACACCATAGTGTACATGGAGTAAGGTTCTTACCGATTGAACTTTGCTACTTGTACACTGATTTTTGACGTGTTATTTGAACTCTGCATTGTTTTAAAGTGTCAATCGGATGGAAAAACTGTTTCAAAATTTAAACTATCCAACAAGGTAATGTCACGTGGCAAAGTGTAAATAAAAGTGTACACCATAGTGTCCGTGTCGCAAAGTTCTTACCGATTGAGCTTTGCTATTTGTGCACAATTTTTGACATGTTATTTGACATTTGCATTGTTGACAAGTGTCAATTTGATGGGAAAACTATTTGAAATTTAAATTGTCCAATAGGGTAATGACACCTGACAAAGTGTAACTAAAGTGTACACCATAGTGTACGTGTCACAAGGTTCTTACCGACTGAACTTTGCTATTTGTACACTGATTTTTGACACATTATTTGACACTTATATTGTTGTCAAGTGTCAATTGGATGGGAAAAGTGTTTGAAATTTAAACTGTTTAACTAAGTAACGTCACGTGGGAAGCTGTAAACTCAAGTGTACACTACCTATTACTCTTCCGACTCATGCCTCGGTAGTTGAATTATTTTGAAGGCATAAGCCTCCTACCTTCGATAGAGCATCTGGTCCACTAGTAGTTCAGGAATGGCTTCGTAAGCTAGAACGAATTTTTCGGCTCATAGACTGCACTAATGCCCAAAGGGTTCAATGTGCGGAGTTTATATTTACCGGTGATGCAAGTCACTGGTGGGATTCGATGTCCCGAACTAGGACTCCGGAGCAGCAATTGGCAATAACTTGGGAACAATTCAAGGAGGAAGTGATGTACAAATATTTTTCTCAATCTCTAAGGGATTTCAAGGAGAACGAATTCCTTCAACTCAAGCAGGGTAATATGTCCCTAATGGATTACGAATGAAAGTTCGATCAACTCTCAAGGAATGCTCCACATCTGGTTGATACTAAAATTAAGAAAACTCGAAGGTTCGATCAAGGGTTAAACCCAGACCTAAGTATGATCCTCATGTCACATCGCTTCACGACGTACCGTGAGACGCTGGAACGAGCTCACTCTATCTGATATCAAAAGGCTAATGCAGAGCAACATTGTCAATTGTACAACTAGCAGGGTAAATGGCAAATTTGAAAGAGAAAGTGGAATGGTCAAGACAAAGGAAAGGGCAAATGAAAAAATAAGAAAGTTAATATCAGATCTAGAGCCAGTAAGGCCATGGTAGCTGCAGTAGTGCCTTGCCCTAAGTGTGGTAAGCCTCATCGTGGTGAATGCTTGTATGGAAAGAATGCCTATTTTCGGTGTGGCAAATCAGGACATATTGCTAGGGATTGTCCAACATTTGCTCAGAGGAAGGATGATAACAATGATCAGAACAAGAAGGGGAAAGCACGAGTTTTTACATTGACTCAAAAAGATGTAGAGGGGAACTCAAACGTAATAACATGTATTTTACTGGTAGCCAATACACCTGCTTATATACTGTTTGATTCAGGAGCTACTCATTCTTTTGCATCAACGTCTTTCATTGCTAAATCTAGTATTACTTGTAATAAGTCAAAGAGTACACTAGAAGTTAGCCTTCCCTCAGGCAGGACATTGAACACAGATAAGTTAGCTAAGTCAGTGAAATTCGATATTGAGGGAAAAACCTTAGAAGCTAATTTGTATATGATAGATATGAAGGACTTTGATGTGATTTTGGGTATGGATTGGTTAGGATGTAATTATGCGACCATTTGTTGTAGAGAAAAGGAAGTGTCTTTTCAAAAACCAGGAGAAGAACAATTTTCTTTCCTCAGAATAAAGACCAAACCCCATCTCCAACTGGCTTCAGCCTTACAAGCCGAGAAAATGTTGAGAAAAGAAACATCTCAAGGGTTTCTAGTTAATATCTTTGGAGAAAAATTGGCAACAACAAAGATTGAGGATGTACTAGTGGTACAAGTATTTATAGATGTGTTTCTAGAAGATCTACTCGGTATTCCACCAGATACACAAGTGGAATTCACAATAGATCTGGTTCCCAGAGCGGCACTAGTATCTAAAGCCACATACAGAATGGCTGCAAAGAAACTTTAGGAGTTGAAAATCCAGTTAAAAGAATTGTTAGACCTTGGTTTTATTACCAAGTGTATCACCATGGGACACACCAGTATTGTTTGCAAAGAAGAAAGATAGAAGTATGAGGATGTGTATCGACTCTCAGAGTTGAACCGTTTGACCATCAAAAATAGGTATCCTCTCCCTAGAATTGAGGATTTGTTTGATCAATTAAAAGGGGCTAAGGTATTTTCTAAGATTGATTTATGATCTGGATATCATCAATTGAAGGTTAAGGTAGATGATATACCTAAGACAGCTTGCAGAACTCGTAATGGACATTATCGGATCGACAAATGCTCTGGCAGTGTTCATGGATCTGATTAATCGAGTATTTCATCAGTATTTGGATCAATTTGTTATAGTCTTCATTGATGACTTATTGATATACTCCAAGAGTAAAGATCAACATGAGGAACATCTTAGAATAGCGTTAGAGATACTACGCAAGGAAAAGTTATATATAGTGATGCATCCAAGCAAGGTTTGGGATGTGTACTGATGCAGCATGGAAAAGTAATTGCCTATGCTTCAATGCAATTGAAGCAACATGAGCAGAACTACCCGACGCATGATCTAGAACTTGCGACAGTGGTTCATGCATTAAAGATATGGCGCCATTACTTATATGGAGGGAAGTGCGATATTTATACGGATCATAAGAGTCTCAAATATTTCTGCACACAGAAGGAATTGAATATGAGACATAGACGATGGTTGGATCTAGTGAAAGGTTATGATTGCACTATTCATTATCATCCGGGCAAGGCTAATGTTGTTGCTGATGCTCTAAGTAGAAAGTTGATGGGACAGTTGGCATCCTTACCTACTATTTTGATGGAGTTGATCAAAGACTTGGAAAAGTTGCAAATTGAAGTGATTACCACACCAGAACAAGTTACTGCTCATTTAGCAACTTTGGTGGTTCGACCCACTCTTAGCGATCGAATCATAGAAGCACATGATAAAGACCCATTATTACAGAAGATCAAGAACGAGTTTGGTACTGATAAGGTAAAGGATTTTGGAATAGCTTCGGATTAGGCACTAATGTTTAAAGGTAGAATTTGTGTACCAAATGATGAAGTTTTGAGGAAGGAAATTTTGAAGGAGGCTCACTCCACCCTGTATGCCGCACATCCCGGTGGTACAAAAATGTATTGAGACCTTCAAAATACATTTTGGTAGAGGAATATGAAAAGACGTATAGGTTCATTTGTGGTAAAATACATAGTATGCCAACAAGTTAAAGCGGAACATCAAAGACCAGCAGGGTTATTAAATCCATTAGACAAGCCTGAATGGAAGTGGGAGAATATCGCAATGGACTTTGTGGTAGGATTTCCAAGGTAAGCAAGGGGACAGAATGCTATATGGGTAATAGTAGATCGTCTAACAAAGTCCTCTCATTTTCTTCCAGTAAAAATGACATTCAGTCTAGATCAACTGGCGCAGTTGTACATTAGAGAGATTGTAAGATTGCATGGTGTCCCCATGTCCACTGTATCTGATAGAGATCCCATATTTACTCAAAGTTTTGGAAGAGCTTACAAGGACCTATGGGAATGAAATTGAATTTTAGTACAGCATATCACCCTCAATCTGATGGTCAGTCTGAAAGGACTATTCAAACTTTGAAAGATATGCTAAGGGCTTGTGTTCGGGATCTAGGAGGCATTGGGGAATCATATATGCTTCGGCATTACAACAGTTTGAATGATCATTCTCCAGCTCTATGTGTTATGGTAATAATATAGTAATTGGATTTTGCCTGAAATTCATTTACGTGCGACGGTATGAATCTATAGTTCGGAATTTCTAATTTGATAATGAATTGCACCGATGATATCTATTGAGTTTCAAACTCATGGGTTAATTCCCTTCCTACAGGCTGAATGGATTTTCCTTGGGGCGTAGATGATGGTAAAGGATGATGCAACATGTCATGGAGAAGCCGGTGATTTACATCTTTAGTTGATTTTGAGATATTTACACTTTCTTTAAATTTGATTCCTATGAATATTGTGTGGATCTATTTTATGAACACTCATTATGAATAAACTATGTTTGAAAGTAGATATGCATCATAGGAATAAATTTACAAATCACCGTATACAAGAAAAAAAAAGTTAGCGACTTAAAGTTTTGATATCTCTTCAAAAATTTCAGTTTCTGCCTCATCTTTAAAAAAATCATAACTCTTTCATTCCTTGGTATTTTTATATGAAACTAATTGGATTGGATAGCTTAATAAGTTATATACTGAATAAAATTTGAATCATGTCAATCCAATATCGGTAAAAGGATATATGTCACATAAAGTAAACTGTGCTGGGTGTTGTCTCTGTTTTTCAGCTTCTACCCTTGTTTTCAAAAATTCATAACTCACTCGTTACTTAAAATTTTTGGATGAAACCAGTTGAATTTTATAGTTTCATGGATTAGCTATTCAATAAATTTGAAATCATGTGGTTTTGACAACGGTGGAATTTTATATACCATTTTAAGTGAACTGCACCGGTTTACCTTTCAACCGGGTCGCTGCTGAGTTTTGAAAAATATTTTAATGACCCATATGATGTCAACAGAAGCTAGTTTTTGACTATGTCATATTATAAGGAGTTTACTACCTTACATTAAAATTTGATGAAGTTTCAAGGTCGATAGCTATGAAAACAAATTTATTTTGTCAATTACTGTTTGAGACAAAAATTGGAACAGCAACATTACTTTTTAAGTTTTGCCAAAATTTCAGGTCAATAGTCATTACATGCATGGAACCCATTCTAAAAACATTTTTGAAATTTTTTTCTTTCAGAATTGGATTATTTTTTAAATAAAAAAAGAAAATTATTTAATTAAATTCTAAAATTTAATCCTTAGACCTTCTACTAAAAATATATTGAACTAACTTTACGGCTAAAGTACAATGGTTTGAGTGATGTTTTCGTCCATGCGCGTCGGGGCCTTATAGTGTGGTATCAGATCACGAGTTTAGTCGATTCTGTAGACTTCGTGTATTTTATTTATGAGATGAAAAAAAATGAAACGTTAGTTGACACTTGCATTGTTGTCAAGTGTCAATTGGATGGGAAAACTATTTGAAATTTATACAGTCCAACGGGGTAATGTCACTTGGCAAAGTGCAAACTAAAGTGTGTACACTATAGTGTACATGTAACAAGGTCCTTACCGATTAAACTTTGCTATTTATGCACTGATTTTTGACCCGTTGTCTGATACTTGCATTGTTGTCAAGTGTCAATTGGATGGGAAAACTATTTGAATTTTACACTGTCCAACTGGGTAATGTCACGCGGCAAAGTGTAAACTAAAGTGTGTACACCATAGGGTACATGTAGCAAGGTTCTTACCGACTGAACTTTTCTATTTGTGCACTGATTTTTGACACGATGTTTGACACTTGCATCGTTGTCAAGTATCAATTGGATGGGAAAACTATTTGGAATTTATACTGTCCAACTGGGTAATGTCACATGGCAAAGTGTAAATTAAACTGTGTACACCATAGTGTACATGTAGCAAGGTTCTTACCGATTCAACTTTTCTATTTGTACACTGATTTTTGACACGTTGTTTAACGCTTGCATTGTTGTCAAGTGTTAATTGGATGGGAAAAATGTTTGAAATTTAAACTATCCAATAGGGTAATGACACGTGGCAAAGTGTAAACTAAAGTGTGCACCATAAGGTACGTGTAGCAAGGTTTTTACCGGTTGAACTTTGCTATTTGTACAAAGATTTTTCACACGTTGTGGGACACTTACATTGTTGTCAAGTGCTAATTAGACGAGAAAGCTGTTTGTAATTTAAACTGCCTAATAGGGTAATGTAACTTGGTAAAGTGTAAACTAAAGTATACATGTAGCAAGGCTCATACCGATTGAAGTTTGCTATTTGTACACTGATTTTTGATACGTTTTCTAACACTAGGATTGTTGTCAAGTGTCAATTGGATGGAAAAATTATTTGAAATTTGTACGGTCCAACAGGGTAATGTCACATGGCAAAGTGTAAATGAAAGTGTGTACATCATAGTGTACATGTAGTAAGGTTCTTACCGATTGAACTTTTCTAATTGTGCACTGATTTTTGACACGTTGTTTGACACGTGCATTGTTGTCAAGTGTTAATTGGATGGGAAAACTATATGAAATTTAAGTTGTCCAAAAAGGTAATGTCACGTGTCAAAGTATAAATTAAAGTTTACACCATAGTTTACATGTAGCAAGGTCCGTACCGATTAAACTTTGGTATTTGTACACTGATTTTTGACACGTTGTTTGATACTTGCATTGTTGTCAAGTGTCAATTGGATGGAAAAACTATTTGAAATTTATACTGTCCAACCTGGTAATGTCACATGGTAAAGTGTAAACTAAAGTGTGTACACCATAGTGTACATGTAGCAAGGTTCTTATCGATTGAACTTTTCAATTTGTACACTGATTTATAACACGTTGTTTGATACTTGCATTGTTGTCAAGTGTCAATTGGATGGAAAAACTGTTTGAAATTTATGTTGTCCAACAGGGTAATATCACGTGTCAAAGTGTAAATTAAAGCGTGCACCATAGTATACATGTAGCAAGGTCCTTACCGATTGAATTTTGCTATTTGTACATTAATTTTTGACACGTTGTTTGACACTTACATTCTTGTCAAGTGTCAATTGGATGGGAAAACTATTTGCAATTTATAATGTCACGTGGCAAAGTGTAAACAAAAGTGTGTACACCATAGTGTACAAGTAGGAAGGTTCTTACCGATTGAACTTTGCTATTTGTACACTGATTTTTGACACGTTGTTTGACACTTACATTGTTGTCAAGTGAAAATTGGATCGAAAACTAGAGTGCAAACTAAGTTGTGTACACCATAGTGTACATGTAGCAAGGTTCTTACCGATTGAATTTTGCTATTTGTACACTGATTTTTCACACGTTGTTTGACACTTGCATTATCGTCAAGTGACAATAGGATGGGAAAACTGTTTGAAATTTGAACTGTCCAACAGGGTAATGACACGTGGCAACGTGTAAACTAAAGTGTACACCACAGTGTACATGTAGCAAGGTTCTTAACGATTGAACTTCACTATTTGTACACTAATTTTTGACACGTTGTCTGACACTTGCATTGATGTCAAGTGACAATTAGAGGAGAAATTTTTTTGAAATTTAAACTACCTAACAAGGTAATGTCACATGGTAAAGTTTAAACTAAATTGTACATGTAGGTTCATACCGATTGAACTTTACTGTTTGTATACTAAATTTTGACACGTTGTTTGACACCTACATTGCTGTCAAATGTCAATTGAATGGTCAAACTGTTTGAAATTTATACTGTCCAATAGGGTAATGTCATGTGACAAAATGCAAACTAAAGTGTGTATACCATAGTGTACATGTAGCACGGTTCTTACCGATTGAACATTGCTATTTGTACACTAATTTTTGACACGTTGTTCGACACTTGCACTGTTGTCAAGTATCAATTGGACATGAAAACTATTTGAAATTTAAACTGTTAAACTGGGTAATGACACGTGGTAAGGTGTAAACTAAAGTGTATGCCATAGTGTACATGTAGCAAGGTTCTTACCGATTGAACTTTACTATTTGTACACTGATTTTTGACACGTTAGTTGACACTTGCATTATTGTCAAGTGTCAATTGGATAGGAAAACTATTTGACATTTATATGATCTAACAGGGTAATGTCACGTGGCAAAGTGTAAAGTAAAGTGTGTACACCATAGTGTACATGTAGAAAGGTTCTTACAAGTTGAACTTTTCCATTTGTACGCTGATTTTTGAAACGTTGTTTGACACTTGCATTTTTGTCAAGTGTCAATTGGATGGGAAAACTATTTGAAATTTAAGTTGTCCAACAGGGTAACGTCACGTGTCAAAGCGTAAATTAAAGTATACACCGTAGTGTACATGTAGCAAGGCCCTTTCCGACTGAACTTTGCTATTTGTATGCTGATTTTTGACACGTTGTTTGATACTTGTATTGTTGTCAAGTCTCAATTGGATGGAAAAACTATTTGAAATTTATACTGTCTGACTGAGTAATGTCACGTGATAAAGTGTAAACTAAAGTGTGTACACCACAGTGTACATGTAGCAAGGTTCTTACCGATTCAACCTTTCTATTTGTACACTGATTTTTGACACGTTGTTTGCACCTGTAATGTTGTTAAGTGTTAATTGGATGGGAAAACTATTTGAAATTTAAGCTATCCAATAGGGTAATATCACATGGCAAAGTGTAAATTAAAGCGTACACCATAGTGTACATGTAGCAAGGTCCTTACCGATTCAATTTTGCTATTTGTACACTAATTTTTGACACGTTGTTTGACACTTGCATTCTTGTCAAGTGTCAATTGGATGGGAAAACTGTTTGAAATTTATAATGTTCAACTAGATAATGTCACGTGGCAAAGTGCAAACTAAAGTGTGTACACCATAGTGTAGAAGTAGCAAGGTTCTTACTGATTGAACTTTGCTATTTGTACACTAATTTTTGACACATTGTTTGACACTTTCATTGTTGTCAAGTGACAATTGGATGGGAAAAAGTGCAAACTAAAGTGTGTACACCATAGTGTACATGTAGCAAGGTTCTTACCGATTGAACTTTGCCATTTGTACACTGATTTTTCACATGTTTTTTGACAGTTGTATTGTTGTCAAGTGACAATAGGATGGAAAAACTATTTGAAATTTAAACTATCCAATAGGGTAATGATAAGTGGCAAAGTGTAAACTAAAGTTTACACCACAGTGTATATGTAGCAAGTTTCTTACCGATTGAACTTTTCTATTTGTACACTGATTTTTGACACGTTGTTTGACACTTGCATTGTTGTCAAGTCTCAATTAGATGGGAAAACAATTTGAAATTTAAACTACCCAACAGGGCAATGTGACGTGGTAAAGTATAAACTAAAGTGTACATATAGCGAGGTTCATGCCGATTGAACTTTGCTATTTGTACACTAATTTTTGACACATTGTTCGACATTAGCATTGTTTTTAAGTATCAATTGGATGAGAAAACTATTTGAGATTTATATAGTCCAACAGGACAGTGTCACGTGGCAAAGCACGAACTAAAGTGTGTTCACCATAGTGTACATGTAACAAGGTTCTCGTCAATTGAACTTTTCTATTTGTACACTGATTTTTGATACGTTTTTTGACACTTGCATTGTTGTCAAGTGTTAATTGGATGGAAAAACTATTTTGAATTTTATACTCTCCAACAGGGTAATGTCACGTGGCAAAGTGTAAACTAAAGTGTGTACACAATAGTGTACATTTAGCATGGTTCTCACCGATTGAACTTTGCTATTTGTATACTAATTTTTGACCCGTTGTTTGACACTTGCATTGTTGTCAGCTATCAATTTGATGGGAATGTTATTTTAAACTTAAGCTGTCTAATAGGATAATATCACGTGGCAAAGTGTAAATTAAAGTGTACACCATAGTGTACATGTAGCAAGGTCCTTACCGATTGAGCTTTGCTATTTGTACAATGATTTTTGACACATTGTTTGACAATTTCAATGTTGTCAAGTGTCAATTGGATGGGAAAACTATTTGAAATTAAAGTTGTACAACAAGGTAATGTCACGTGTCAAAGTGTAAATTAAAGTGTACACCATAGTGTACATCTAGCAAGGTCCTTACCGATTGAAATTTGCTATTTCTACACTGATTTTTGACACGTTGTTTGACCCTTACATTGTTGTCAAGTGTCAATTAGATGGAAAAACTGTTTGAAATTTAAACTATCCAATAGGGTAATGTTATGTGGCAAAGTGTAAACTAAAGTGTACACCATAGCGTACATGTAGCAAGATCCTTACCGATTGAACTTTGCTATTTATACACTGATTTTTGACACGTTGTTTGACCCTTACATTGTTGTCAAGTGTCAATTAGATGGAAAAACTGTTTGAAATTTAAACTATCCAATAGGGTAATGTTATGTGGCAAAGTGTAAACTAAAGTGTACACCATAGCGTACATGTAGCAAGATCCTTACCGATTGAACTTTGTTATTTGTACACTGATTTTTGACTCGTCGTTTAGCACTTGCATTGTTGTCAAGTGACAATTGGATGGGAAAATTGTTTGAAATTTAAACTGTCCAACATGGTAATGACAATTGGCAAAGTGTAAACTAAAGCGTACACCACTGTGTACATGTAGCAAAGTTCTTACCGATTGAACTTTGTTATTTGTACACTGATTTTTGACACGTTGTTTGACACTTGCATTGTTGTCAAGTGTAAATTAGATAGAAAAATAGTTTGAGATTTAATCTACCCAACAGGGCAATGCCAAGTGGTACAGTGTAAACTAAAGTGTATATGTAGTAAGGTTCATGCCGATTGAACTTTGCTATTTGTACACTAATTTTTGACACGTCGTTCGACACTTGCTTTGTTGTCAAGTGTCAATTGGATGAGAAAACTATTTGAAATTTATAAAGTCTAACTGGATAATGTCACGTGCCAAAGTGCAAACTAAAGAGTGTTCACCATAGTGTACATGTAGCAAAGTTCTCACCAATTGAACTTTTCTATTTGTACACTGATTTTTGATGCGGTTTTTGACACTTGCATTGTTGTCAAGCGTCAATTGGA
The DNA here is from genome assembly GCF_002742605.1 of Olea europaea var. sylvestris. Taxonomy (NCBI): domain Eukaryota; kingdom Viridiplantae; phylum Streptophyta; class Magnoliopsida; order Lamiales; family Oleaceae; genus Olea; species Olea europaea. Next base: position 161,928 of record NW_019233880.1, read on the forward strand.
TGGAAAAACTATTTTGAAATTTATACTCTCAAACAGGGTAATGTCACGTGGCAAAGTGTTAACTAAAGTGTGTACACTATGGTGTACATTTAGCATGGTTCTCACCGATTGAGCTTTGCTATTTGTACACTAATTTTTGATACGTTGTTTGATACCAGCATTGTTGTCAGCTGTCAATTGGATGGGAAAACTATTTTAAATTTAAGTTGGCCAACAGGATATTGTCACGTGGCAAAGTGTAAATTAAAGTGTACACCATAGTATGCATGTAGCAAGGTTCTTACCGATTGAGCTTTGCTATTTGTACACTAATTTTTAACACATTGTTTGACACTTGTATTGTTGTCAAGTGTCAATTGGATGGGAAAACTATTTGAAATTTATACTGCCCAACTGGGTAATGTCACATTGCAATGTGTAAACTAAAGTGTGTACACCATAGTGTACATGTAGCAAGGTTCTTACCGATTGAACTTTGCCATTTGTACACTGATTTTTGATACGTTGTTTGACACTTACATTGTTGTCAAGTGTCAATTGGATGGGAAAAATGTTTGAAATTTAAACACTCCAACAAGGTAATAACACGTGGCAAGGTGTAAACTGAAGTGTACATCATAGTGTATATGTAGCAAGGTTCTTACCGATTGAACTTTGCTATTTGTACACTGATTTTTGACACGTTGTTTGACACTTGCATTGTTGTCAAGTGTCAATTAGATGGAAAAATTGCTTGAAATTTAAACTGTCCAACAGGGTAATGGCACGTGGTAAAGTGTAAATTAAAGTGTACACCATAGTGTACACGTAGCAAGGTCCTTACCGATTGAGCTTTGCTATTTGTACACTGATTTTTGGCACATTGTTTGACACCTGCATTGTTGCCAAGTGCCAATTGGATGAGCAAACTATTTGGAATTCATACTGTCCAATTGGGTAATGCCACGTGGAAAACTGTAAATTAAGGTGTACACCATATTTTACATGTAGCAAGGTCCTTACCGATTGAGCTTTGCTATTTGTACACTGATTTTTGACACGTTGTTTGAAACATGCATTGTTGTCAAGTGTCAATTAGATGGGAAAACTGTTTGAAATTAAAGCTGTCTAACAGGGTAATGTCACGTGTCAAAGTGTAAATTAAAGTGCACACCATAGTGTACATCTAGCAAGGTCCTTACCGATTGAAATTTGCTATTTCTACACTGATTTTTGACACGTTGTTTGTTACTTGCAATGTTACCAAGTGTCAATTGGATTGGAATTCTATTTCAATTTTATACTGTCCAACTATGTAATATCACGTGGCAAAGTGTAAACTAAAGTGTGTACACCATAGTGTACATGTAGCAAGGTTCTTACCGATTGAACTTTTCTATTTGTACACTGGTTTTTGACGCGTTGTTTGACACTTGCATTGTTGTCAAGTGTCAATTGGATGGGAAAACTATTTGAAATTTATACTGTCCAACTAGGTAATGTCACGTGGTAAAGTGTAAACTGAAGTGTGTGCAACATAGTGTACATGTAGGAAGGTTCTTACCGATTCAACTCTTTTATTTGTACACTGATTTTTGATACGTTGTTTGACACTTGCATTGTTGTCAAGTGTCAATTGGATGGGAAAGTAGTTTGAAATTTAAGTTGTCCAACAGGGTAATGTGTCACACCCCCAAATTAATATTGATTTCTATACACAACCGAGATATAGAGTTTTACATATTTTTTTTTGTTTGTTAACTTCTAATTACCAGTGACACGATCATATAATATATCGAAACCCAAAATCATATCGCCATAATCCAATATATATATTCAGAGCTTATAAACATGTCTACAGACCATTTCAAAAGTACACTATATAGGATTCCAAAATATAACCCTACAGATGGCAGCCTACAAAATAACCCTACAGATCATCATCCATGTACATTGAACTCTGGAATCCTGTAGGAGCTCCACAGCTAGCCATGCTCTCTATTTAGTTCCATATTCACCTACAATGCAAGAACTACATAAGCCAATGCTTGGTAAGCAAAATCATGCATGTCCTGAACATGAGTAATAACGTATATGACACCATGCCATTTACTTTAAATATCACGATAAAAAGTATCATATTTTAATATTCGTCAAAGTCGACTAGAAATCATTTCACTTGAAATCTTTCATTTCATTGGGCCCTTGACCCACCTACTATGCACCGGATAGAGTTCTGCATAATATCAATATCAATAATCAAATGGCCAATATGAAATCGACACCGACAAGTGGACCATCCTCTCGGGACCACTAGAGGCCTATCCCCTGACTACCCCTATGATCACCCAAGAAGTCTCCCACCTGGCAGCGCCAATAATCATAATATCACAAGGGCACAGTCGAGTGGTCCGTCCTCCCGTGATCACCAAAGGCCCATCCCCTATCTACCTTTGCAATCACCCAGGAAGTAACACCCGCAATGCCAAACATATCACATAAGCATGCCTCATATGCCTCGGTGCCTTAGTAGTGGTCAATAAAACATTTATAATAAAATCACTTTGAAATCATATTTTGCATGCAGGATTTTCAATCATGTTACATGTCGTGCATGCATATGAAAATGCTCATAAATGATGTGTTTAATGGAAATCGATGTCAATAGGTTACGGAACCTCATACTCAATGATCATAACCACCATATGATCTGCTATAAGCCTCTTATCAAAGTTATGTAGATATTTCAACATTATTATGTCACATATACTAGGTTCTTGCATCGTAGTTGCAAATGGATTTTCACTTACCTTTCGCCTTTATGTGTGTAAGCTTCTATGGAGTGTGTATCAATTTCTTTTTTCGCTCAACGTTCAAAGTCTCCTGTATTATCATCTAATATTAAATAAAATTCTCCATTTAATAATCTTATTACACACAATCCCAAAATACGTCCATTCACGCCAAAACAATTTAGAGAAAATCATTATTTCAAGTTACCGATGGCATTACAAACTAATCCCATAAGTCTCGCTATCTCTCGAGTCCAATTATGAACGTCAACGTTATCCAATTGTTTCTGACAACCTAGTATTCCTTAGGATATATTTTCTAGGCCCAAGAGTTCATTAGGGGACATCTAAATGTTGAAATCACATTAAATACCCAAATGGACAGAATCTGTTTTCTAGGCTTCCATCACCGTCCACTCATTTTTCAAATTCTTTTTCATGTCCTTACCTACATTTAACGGCTCCCAAACTTTTACCACACACCTATAACATATATGTGAAGATAATCAGATCATAACGTTGAGAAAAATGAAGTGTTTGGAGCTTCAAAAACAGTCCATTTTCCACTACACAAAATCAGGCAGTTTTTCCCTTTGACTGTTTTCGGTTTCCATTTTATTATTATGATACCAACAGAATTCTAGGCCATTAAAATCATTTCTACACTCCCTACTTACATATAAAAGCGTTCATATTGATATATATAAGTTAAACACTAAGTATCATCCCAAAATCAAGGTATAAATCACTCAATCCAGCAATTCCTCATCTCTGTCCAGATTACTTTCTTTCAAATTCTTGCAATTAATTACCCCTATTTAGGCATCATAACATCATTAAAAACACTCCAACTTAATCACAAACAAGTTTAGATGTTCAATAAATCATAAACCCCTTAAGAAATAATAGAAACAAACCTCAAAACTGTGGAGTAACAAAGCTGTTCAGAAATTCCAGCTTCTTGTTTCTATTTCTCTTTGACTGTTTCCCCCTCTTTTCACTTGGAATCACTTAGGGACGAGTTAAGGGAGCTAATATATTATCTAGGAGGTAAATGAGTGGTCTTTAAATGGTTGAAGTCGTGCACATTACTTAAGGATTAAGAATATCATGGGCTGCAGCCACCTCAAGCAATCAAGGTGAGTCACTAAGCAGGAGATGTCATCTTGGCTGCAATACTTGACTTTTCTACCATTATTTTTGTGTCCATTTATGATATTTAAGATATATATTCATCCTATATTAAGTCCTTGGGGATTAGACATGAAATTTATGCCTTAAGGTTGAATCAATTATATATTAAAGTGAAAAGTCCCTTAGCATGAGCTGTCCAAGTAGGAGGTGGCTTCTTGCAGCCAACTTTGACTTCTCCCTTGCACCAAATGGAGCCATATGTGACTTAGAAGAGTTATAAATATCTTGTGTAAAGTTCTAAGGACTTATAGGACGTGTTGGAGGCTTAAGGTTTAAGGAATTAGAGGTTAAAGTGGCAAGTCGTCACATGTTAAGTAGGTGTTGGCTCCTTTGATTAAATTCTGATTTTACATCTATCCTTGCAGGTATAAATCAAGTGTCATTGGCTTATTTTTATGTGCTTACAATCTATTTCACTTGCATTAAGATCCCAAAGTATTTTATAGATCTAATTCCTCAACTATTCATTTAATTTCTTACCCGATTCTCAACTGATTTCAACAATTCGCACCTCAATATTTATAATGTCATATAAGACATATATTATTATGTTGTGATAATGTCACTTCATCCCTCATGTCCCAAATATGTGAATTACCTATCTAGGGTTTAAGGTGACCTCGATTAGCCGAATGGAAAGCTTGAACCTTCGTTGATACAAATTTTCGGCCTTTCCAATATTACATTACTTACCAGGCCAATCTCCAACATTTAGTTAATCTAACATTCTATCATAGCTCAATATAAAATTCACCACCTAGATCGAAGAGTCGAAGGTTATCACCATGTAAAGATTTAAAGCCTTGATGATCAAATGCATCATTTTAAGAGAAGGCAATCAGGAAATTGATACAAATGACAATGTAATTAGCATGGAATGCATGAATCATATTGGCCAAATGTAGAACGTGAAGTTCGAGGTATTACATAATGTCATGTGTCAAAGTGTAAATTAAAGTATACACCACTGTATACGTGTAGCAAGGTCCTTTCCGATTGAACTTTGCTATTTGTACACTAATTTTTGACACGTTGTTTGATACTTGCATTGTTTTCAAGTGTCAATTGGAAGGGAAACTATTTGAAATTTAAACTGTCCAACTGGGTAATGTCACATGGCAAAGTGTAAACTAAAGCGTGTAAACCATAGTATACATATAGCAAGGTTCTTACCGATTGAAATTTTCTATTTGCACACTGATTTTTGACACGTTGTTTGACGCTTACATTGTTGTCATGTGTCAACTGCATGGGAAAACTATTTTGAATTTATGTTGTTCAACAGGGTAATGTCACGTGTCAAAGTGTAAATTAAAATTTTCACCATAGTGTGCATATAGCAAGGTTCTTACCAATTGAACTTTGTTATTTGTACACTGATTTTTGACACGTTCTTTGACACATGCATTGATGTCAAGTGTCAATTGGATGGTAAAACTGTTTGAAATTTATACTGTCCAACTTGGTAATGTCACGTGGCAAAGTTCAAACTAAAGTGTGTACACCATAGTGTACCTGTAGCAAGGTTCTTACCGATTGAACTTTGCTATTTGTACACTGATTTTTGATGCATTGTTTGACACTTGCATGGTTATCAAGTGACAATTGGATCGAAAAACTAAAGCACAAACTAAAGTGTGTACACCATAGTGTACGTGTAGCAAGGTTTTTACTGATTGAACATTGCTATTTGTACACTGATTTTTCACACGTTGTTTGACACTTGCATTACTGTCTAGTAACAATTGGATGGGAAAACTGTTTGAAATTTAAACTATCTAACAGGGTAATGACACGTGGCAAAGTGTAAACTAAAGTGTACACCACAATGTACATGCAGCAAGGTTCTTACCGATTGAACTTTGCTATTTATACACTGATTTTTGACACGTTGTTTGACACTTGCATTGTTGTCAAATGTCAATTAGATGGAAAAACTGTTTGAAATTTAAACTATCCAATAGGGTAATGTTGCGTGGTAAAGTGTAAACTAAAGTGTACATGTAGCAAGGTTCATACCGATTGAACTTTTCTATTTGTACACTGATTTTTGACTCATCGTTTAGCACTTGCATTGTTGTCAAGTGACAATTGGATGGAAAAATTGTTTGAAATTTAAACTGTCCAACAGGGTAATGACACATGGCAAAGTATAAACTAAAGCATACACCACAGTTTACATGTAGCAAGGTTCTTACCGATTGAACTTTGTTATTTGTACACTAATTTTTGACACGTTGTTTGACACTTGCATTGTTGTCAAGTGTCAATTAGATAGAAAAATAGTTTGAAATTTAAACTACCCAACAAGGTAATGTCAAGTGGTAAATTGTAAACTAAAGTGTATATGTAGTAAGGTTTATGCCGATTGAACTTTGCTATTTGTACACTAATTTTTGACACGTCGTTCGACACTTGCTTTGTTGTCAAGTGTCAATTGGATGAGAGAACTATTTGAAATTTATACAGTCTAACTGGATAATGTCACGTGCCAAAGTGCAAACTAAAGTGTGTTCACCATAGTGTACATGTAGCAAGGTTCTCACCAATTGAACTTTTCTATTTGTACACTGATTTTTGATGCTGTTTTTGATACTTGCATTGTTGTCAAGTGTCAATTGGATGGAAAAACTATTTTGAAATTTATACTCTCAAACTGGTTAATGTCACGTGGCACAGTGTGAACTAAAGTGCACACTATAGTGTACATTTAGCATGGTTCTCACCGATTGAGCTTTGCTATTTGTACACTAATTTTTGACATGTTGTTTGACACTAGCATTGTTGTCAGCTTTCAATTGGATGGGAAAAATATTTTAAATTTAAGCTGTCCAATAGGATATTGTCACGTGGCAAAGTGTAAATTAAAGTGTACACCATAGTGTACATGTAGCAAGGTTCTTACCGATTGAGGTTTGCTATTTGTACACTGATTTTTAACACATTGTTTGACACTTGCATTGTTGTCATGTGTCAATTTGATGGGAAAACTATTTGAAATTTATACTGTCCAACTGGGTAATGTCACGTGGCAATGTGTAAACTAAAGTGTGTGCACCATAGTGTACATGTAGCAAGGTTCCTACCGATTGAACTTTACTATTTTTACAATGATTTTTGACACGTTGTTTGACACATAAATAGTTTTCAAGTGTCAATTGGATGGGGAAAATGTTTGAAATTTAAACAATCCAACAGGGTAATAACACATGGCAAGGTGTAAACTGAAGTGTACATCATAGTGTACATGTAGCAAGGTTCTTACCTATTGAACTTTGCTATTTGTACACTGATTTTTGACATGTTATTTGACACTTCCATTGTTGTCAAGTGTCAATTAGATGGAAAAATTGTTCGAAATTTAAACTGTCCAACAGGGTAATGTCACGTGGTAAAGTGTAAACTAAAGTGTACATGTAGCAAGGTTCATACCGATTGAACTTTTCTATTTGTACTTTGATTTTTAACACGTTGTTTGACACTTGCATTGTTGTCAAGTGACAATTGGATGGGAAAACTATTTGAAATTTAAACGATCCAATAGGGTAATGACACGTGGCAAATTGTAAACTATAGTGTACACCATAGTGCACATGTAGCGAGGTTCTTACCGATTGAACTTTGTTATTTGTACACAAATTTTTGACACGTTGTTTGACACTTGCATTGTTGTCAAAGTGTCAATTAGATGGGAAAACAGTTTGAAATTTAATTTACCCAACAGGACAATGTCACGTGGTAAAGTGTAAACTAAAGTGTACATGTAGCAAGGTTCACACCGATTGAACTTTACTAA
>NW_019233881.1:0-2443 GCF_002742605.1 Olea europaea var. sylvestris
CGGACATATTTCAGTTTATTTTCATCCATTCATTGTACCTAGAAATAAATATGTAATATTAAATTTGAATACATGGAACGCATCTGACAATAAAATAACACTACAATATCACATTTTGTGCACGTGGAAAATGTTCCTTAAAATAGATATATTTCGTATCGTATTACGAATCTAGACCTAAATATTTGTACGACTATGAGCTATGTTTATTCCAGTTTATCAGAGAAGTTTGAAGTAGCTAAAGAATCTTTAAAAATGAGATACTATTTATTTTAAAGAGTTAATCCTTAAAATCATATTTTAAAACACTCTTTAAATTAAAATTTTAATTTAATTTGTATAGTCAAATTCACACTTTATAATTAAATGCCTTCAAAGTGTTTTAATTTTCAATGTAGAAAAATAATAAAATAATCTAGAAAAAAGTTAGTTAAAATAAAAGATAAAAAATAATAAATATTTTTTAGAAATAGTAAAATTAAGTTAAATATAAAGAGTTTGTTGAATTACTTTAAAATTTTAATTCTCTAAAATTTATAAATACTTTCCAAATGATAAAATATATACTCTTTAAAAATAGAAAGTTTATTGGAGATGGTCTTAGTCATTTATATTATATTTTAATTTATTACTATTTGGCGGCTTCAATTGATTGGACATTCATAGTTATGTTGATATTCTTATGGTCAAAAAATTGAATGATAAAAAATAAGTTCGTTCAAGTTTCTAATAAGTAATGATCAATTTAGGAGTTTTTTGTACGCTGACATATGGGCAGTTAGGAATATCTCCATTTACTATTTAATAAGTGAATCGCTAAGAATTCAAGATAAGTATCCCATTGCCTTTACACGTAACATTACATTTATGAAGTTTCATGAAATAAAAAGTTTTTAAATGTTAATGTGGCAAGGAACATCTTAAAACGCTATGTATCCTGAATATGTTTTTTGAATAAGTATGTCTATGACATAAAATGTATGAGTAAGAAATTGAGAGGGGGATTGGCGCACCCGATCAATATTGAATGTTAATATTAATTGCTTTTAGGTATTATCGGGAGATTTAACGAGTTCTAAATAATAATTGCTTAGTGCATTTCTCATTGGATAGATGATACACTAAGTGAGCTCTCAATGTTAATATTAAATGTTTTAAAGAAATGAAAGAAAATGGGATACATAGGGAAAATCTGTTTATTTCAAAGTAATGCATATTTATAACATAAGCATACATTATATGCACGAAAATTGTTTAAAACGCATTCCATGTTACTCTTTTCATTTTTCAGATGATGAATACAAGATGATTAAAGAAGACTAGTTGTGGTGAGATAGACTTAATACTAACACATTTAAATACTGACTTTGTTTTGAAATAAAGTAAACATTAACTTAATTTTCATATGCATTCATTAAGTACGTAAAATTCTACAAATTCTTTTCATAAAGGAAAGTCATAAATCTTTATTAGTTCAAAGAAAAATTTCACTGTTTTCTCTGAATTTATGATTTGAAGAGAACTAAATGATAATACTTCTAAATTTGTGGTATCTAAATTTAGTGTTACACATTGGTATTAGAGCTAATTTTTTTAAAAACGATTATGTAAACTTTATATTTTTGTTTATAATTAAAGAGATTATATAGAATATTGAGTCATCCCAAAAGAAATCATTTCGCAATCATCTGGTAATTAAGATTGAATCTTATTTTTGAAATGGATGACTCTTATTAGATTCATAAATGTTGTTGTAGTAGTATAAAGTCATTAATTATTTTGAGAGAATTGCTTGTATTTCAGTCGGGGAATCTTACTACATGCATATTATGATGTTCACTTTAATTTACACTTTGTCACGTATCATTATCTTATTGGACAGTTTAAATTTTAAATGGTTTTTCATCCAATTGACATTTGACAACAATGCAAGTATCGATCAAAGTGTTAAAAATCAGTGTACAAATAGCAAATTTTTCAATAGGTCTCCTACTACTTATCTCACTCACAAAGAAATATATGAAGCTCACCCCGAGGTTAGACATTAATTGAACAATAGGTACGAATATAATCCTAGTCATGCATTCAATTACAAGTCCAATATTTCCTAAAGAATCAAAGACCTCGCTTACACACATGGATGCATGTTTATTGTGTCCTCACCCTTTGAAGTTGTCGTGGACTTGATTGTAGGTAAATAGGTTATTTGATAATCATGGATAGGAAACCGTTTTGATAGAGTCAGGTGTTTATAACTATGATTAGATGGGCTAACTATCGACGTATCATGCAGAGATTAACCATCGTAAGAGAACGTCAAATGAATTCCCAAATGTGTCCTATATTTTTGACTTTGTGGTGATAAATGTCCAGCTCTCTATTAATATGATTACGGACATGAAGACGGGAGAGTTGTTGAATAAGTATTATATGACAACTGATT
>NW_019233882.1:0-2166 GCF_002742605.1 Olea europaea var. sylvestris
TTCGCGACTGTGTCGGAATTGGCTAAAATTTGACTTGTTGACTGGAAACAAAAATCGCGCTGGGGGCAATTTCGTCATTTTTCGACTGGGTCGGAATTGGCTGAAATTTGGCAGTTTGATCGAAATAAAAATCGAGCCGGGGGCAATTTTGTCATTTTTTCGACTCTGTAGGAATTGGCTCAAATTTGACAGGTTGATCGGAAACAAAAACTGCGTCGGGGCAATTTCGTCATTTTTCGCGACTGTGTCTGAACTGGCTAAAATTTGACTTGTTGACTGGAAACAAAAACCGCGCCGGGGGCAATTTCATCATTTTTCGCGATTGGGTCGGAATTGGCTGAAATTTGGCAGTTTGATCTGAAATAAAAATCGCACTGGGGGCAATTTTGCCATTTTTCTCGACTCTGTTGGAATGGGGTCAAATTTGATAGGTTGATCGGAAACAAAAACTGTGCAGGGGCAATTTCGTCATTTATCGCGATTGTGTCGGAATTGGCTAAAATTTGACTGGTTGATCGGAAACAAAAACCGCGCAGGGGCAATTTCGTCATTTTTCTCGACTGTGTCGGAATTGTCCGAAATTTGGCAGTTTGATCGGAAATAAAAAATGCGCCGGCAGCAATTTCGTCATTTTTCTCGGCTGTGTCGGAATGGGCTCAAATTTGACAGGTTTATCGGGAACAAAAATCGCGCCGGATGTAATTTCGTTATTTTTCGCGACTGTGTCGGAATTGGCTAAAATTTGACTGGTTGATCGAAAACAAAAACCGCGCCGGGGGCAATTTCGTCATTTTTCTCGATTGTGTCGGAATGGGCTCAAATTTGACAAGTTGATCGGGAACAAAAATCGCGTCGGATGTAATTTCGTTATTTTTCGCGACTGTGTCGGAATTGGCTAAAATTTGACTGGTTGATCGGAAACAAAAATCGCGCCGGGGGTAATTTCGCCATTTTTCGCGACGATGTCGGAATGGGCTGAAATTTGACAGGTTGATTGGAAACAAAAATCCCGCCGGGGGCAATTTCGTCATTTTTCGCGACTGTGTCGGAATGGGCTCAAATTTGACAGGTATATCGAGAACAAAAATCGCGCCGGGTGTAATTTCGTCATTTTTTGCGACTGTGTCGGAATTGGCTAAAATTTGACTGGTTGATCGGAAACAAAAATCGCGCCGTGGCAATTTCGTCATTTTTTGCGACCGTGTCGGAATTGGCTAAAATTTGACTGGTTTATCGGAAACAAAAATCGCGCCGGGGTCAATTTCGTCATTTTTCTCGACCGTGTTTGGCAGTTTGATCGGAAATAAAAATGGCGTCGTCAGCAATTACGTCATTTTTCTCGACTGTGTCGGAATGGGCTCAAATTTTGACAGGTTTATCGGGAACAAAAATCGCGCCGGGTGTAATTTCCTCATTTTTCGCGACTGTGTCGGAATTGGCTAAAATTTGACTTGTTGACTGGAAACAAAAACCGCGCCGGGGGCAATTTCATCATTTTTCTCGATTGGGTCGGAATTGGCTGAAATTTGGCAGTTTGATCGAAATAAAAATCGAGCCGGGGGCAATTTTGTCATTTTTTCGACTCTGTCGGAATTGGCTCAAATTTGACAGGTTGATCGGAAACAAAACTGCGCCGGGGCAATTTCGTCATTTTTCGCGACTGTGTCTGAACTAGCTAAAATTTGACTTGTTGACTGGAAACAAAAACCGCGCCGGGGGCAATTTCATCATTTTTCTCGATTGGGTCGGAATTGGCTGAAATTTGACAGTTTGATCTGAAATAAAAATCGCACCGGGGGCAATTTTGCCATTTTTCTCGACTCTGTTGGAATGGGGTCAAATTTGATAGGTTGATCGGAAACAAAAACTGCGCAGGGGCAATTTCGTCATTTATCGCGATTGTGTCGGAATTGGCTAAAATTTGACTGGTTGATCGGAAACAAAAACCGCGCAGGGGCAATTTCGTCATTTTTCTCGACTGTGTCGGAATTGTCCGAAATTTGGCAGTTTGATCGGAAATAAAAAATGCGCCGGCGGCAATTTCGTCATTTTTCTCGACTGTGTCGGAATGGGCTCAAATTTGACAGGTTTATAGGGAACAAAAATCGCGCCGGGTGTAATTTCGTTATTTTTCGCAACTGTGTCGGAATTGGCTAAAATTTGACT
>NW_019233882.1:2211-2443 GCF_002742605.1 Olea europaea var. sylvestris
ACAAAAACCGCGCCGGGGGCAATTTCGTCATTTTTCTCGACTGTGTCGGAATTGTCTGAAATTTGGTAGTTTGAACGGAAATAAAAATCGCGCTGGCTACAATTTCGTCATTTTTCTCGATTGTGTCGGAATGGGCCCAAATTTGACATGTTGATCGGAAACAAAAATCGCGCCGGGGGTAATTTCGCCATTTTTCGCGACGATGTCGGAATGGGCTGAAATTTGACAGGTT
>NW_019233883.1:0-2443 GCF_002742605.1 Olea europaea var. sylvestris
TATCGATTGAACTTTACTATTTGTACACTAATTTTTGGCACATTTTTTGACACTAGCATTGTTGTCAAGTGTCAATTGGGTGGAAAAACTATTTGAAATTTAAACTATCCAACAGGGTAATGTCAAGTGGCAAAGTGTACACCATAGCGTACATGAAGCAAAGTTCTTACCGATTGAACTTTGCTATTTGTTCGTTGAATTTTGACATGTTGTTTGACACTTACATTATTGCCAAGTGTCAATTGGATATGAAAACAATCTGAAATTTAAACCGTCCAATAGGGTAATATCTCGTGGTAAAGCGTAAACTAAAGTTTGTACTCCGTAATGTACATGTAGCACGGTTCTTACCGTTTGAACTTTGCTATTTGTACACTGATTTTTGACACGTTGTTTGACGTTTGCATTGTTGTCAAGTGTCAATCGGGTGGAAAAACTATTTGAAATTTAAACTGTCCTACAGGGTAATGTCACGAGATAATGTGTAAAGTGAAGTGTACACCATAGTGTACATGTCGCAAGGTTTTTACCGATTGAAATTTGCTATTTGTACACTGATTTTTGATATGTTGTTTGACACTTGCATTGTTGTCAAGTGTCAATTGGGTGGGAAAACTATTTGAAATAAAAACTGCCCAACAGGGATATAACACGTGGCAAACTGCAAACTAAAGTGTACAACATAGTGTACATGAAGTAAGGTTCTTACCGATTGAATTTTGTTATTGTAAACTGATTTTTGACACGTTGTTTGACACTTGAATTGTTGTCAAGTGTCAATTGGATTTAAAAACTGTTTGAAATTTAAACTATCTAATAGGTAATGTCACGTGGCAAAGTGTAAATTATAGTGCACTCCATAGTGTACATATAGCAAGGTTCTTACCAATTGAACTTTGCTATTTGTACACTGATATTGGACACGTTGTTTGACACTTGAATTATTTTCAAGCATCAATTGGATGGGAAAACTATTTGAAATTTAAACTGTCCAACAGGGGTAATATCACGTGGCAAAGTGTAAACTAAAGTGTACACTATAGTGTACACGTAGCAAGGTTCTTATCGATTGAACTTTTCTACTTGTACACCAATTTTTGACACGTTGTTTGACACTTGCATTGTTGTCAAGTGTCAATTGGATGGAAAAACTATTTGAAATTTAAACTGCCCAACAGGGTAATGTCACGTGACAAAGTGTAAACTAAAGTGTACACTATAGTGTACATGTTGCATGGTCCTTACTGATTGAACTTTATTATTTGTACACTAATTTTTGACACGTTGTTTCACACTTGTATTACTGTCAAGTGTCAATTGGACATGAAAACTATTTGAAATTTAAACTATTTAACAGGGTAATGTCACGTGGCAAAGTGTAAACTAAAGTGTGTACGCCATAGCGTACATGTAGCAAGTTTCTTACCGATTGAACTTTGCTATTTGTAAACTGAATTTTGACATTTTTTGACACTTGCATTGTTGTCAAGTGTCAATTGGATGGGAAAACTATTTGAAATTTAAACTACCCAACAGGGTAATGTCACGTGGCAAAGTGTAAAAAAAGTGTACAACGTAGTGTACATGTAGTACGGTCCTTACAGATTGAATTTTGCTATTTGCGCATTGATTTTACACACGTTGTTTGACACTTGCATTGTTGTCAAGTGTCAATTGGATCGAAAAACTGTTTGACACTAAAACTATCCAACAGGGTAATGTCACGTGGCAAAGTGTAAACTAAAGTGCGTCTACCATAGTGTACATGTAGCAAGGTTCTTATCGATTGAACTTTACTATTTGTACACTAATTTTTGACACGTTTTTTGACACTTGCATTGTTGTCAAGTGTCAATTGTGTGGGAAAACTATTTGAAATTTAAACTATCCAACAGGATAATGTCAAGTGGCAAAGTGTACACCATAGCGTACATGAAGTAAAGTTCTTACCGATTGAATTTTGCTATTTGTTCGTTGAATTTTGACACGTTGTTTGACACTTACATTATTACCAAGTGTCAATTGGATATGAAAACTATTTGAAATTTAAACTGTCCAACAGGGTAATGTCACGTGATAAAGCGTAAGCTAAAGTTTGTACTCCGTAATGTACATGTAGCACGATTTTTACCGGTTGAACTTTGCTATTTGTACACTGATTTTTGACACGTTGTTTGACACTTGCATTGTTGTCAAGTGTCAATTGGACGGGAAAACTGTTTGAAATTTAAACTCTCAAGCAGGGTAATGTCACGTGGTAAAGTGTAAACAAGAGTGTACACCATAGTGTACATGTAGTGAGGTTCTTACCAATTGAACCTTGCTATTTGTACACTGATATTGGACACGTTGTTTGACACTTGCATTTCGTACCGATTGAACTTAACAATTTGTATACTGATTTTTGACACGTTGTTTGACACTAGCATTCTTGTCATGTGTC
>NW_019233884.1:0-2443 GCF_002742605.1 Olea europaea var. sylvestris
GTTCATCAATTTGCCAGCGAACTCTATTCAAACATGGCAACAATTAGAACAATTATTCCATACTCAGTTTTATAAGACTGAGTCTGAAGTTACTTTAACCGATTTGGCGAACCTACGTCAAATGCCAAACGAATGGGCAGAAGGTTTCCTCCAAAGGTTTATGACAGCAAGAAGTAAATGTTTTGTACCTTTACCCGAAAAAGAGTTTGTCAAAATCGTTCAAAGTTGTTTGAGTTTTGATTTGAAAAAGAAATTCCAAGATAAGGAATTTCCTGACCTTTTCCAATTGAGCGCGAACATGATTAGGTATGAACAATTGATAAGAGAAGAAGAGAAGATAAAAAATTCTAGCAAGGGAACTTATTATAGAGACCCAAATTTTGATGTTCATACCATCAATAACGAGTCATACGATCAGATCGAAATATGTTTGGCCGAATTAGTCAAAGGAGACACGTATACTTGTCCTATAATGGCTAAGCCTAGACCATCGGGCATGGATGAGCCTATGAAAGATGAAAACATAAAAGTTAGAATGTTCTCGTTCGATGTAACCAAAGCTGACATTATATTTGATAAATTATATAAGGATAAGCAGATAAAGCTGAGCGACAAGCATAAATTGCCAAACCCTGAACAAATTAAGGGTTAAAATATTGTAAGTGGCATAATGCATGGTCATATTTGACTAACAATTGCTTGATTTTTCGCCTTGTGTTACATGATGCCATTGAATCAGGACGAATTACGTTCGATGATAAGAAGAAGATGACAGTGGATGAAAATCCTTTTCCACGGCCACTTGGAGTGAATATGGTGACGTCTGGTTTCAAAAACAAGTTGCCAAAATTCAAATTGATTATAGATGATGTAGAAGAAGACCCTGGACCACATCCCAGTGTCTTTGAGCGTATTAAAGGGAAAGAGCCAAAAAAGGATGAAGACGTCTTGTGTGCAAGATGTAAAAGAGAAGTGAGTGGGAATGCGGAGAAACCAAGGATATGGCAGTATCCCCATCGCCCTACTTTCTTCCCAAATGCTCAGTCTGGTAGAGGGCGAGGTACATCGTTCTATAAGGGACCGCCTTTTGAGAGGCAGTTCAGGCAAGTAAATAATGGGAGAACATTCAGGCCGCACCCTCGCCAACCAAATGTATGGCATTCGTTTCAGTATAATGCAGGAAATGTGATACCCTTCAACGAGATGACTAGAACCCAACAAAGGCATTTTCAACGAAATTATGGACGAATGATGAGGCAACAACAGGGAGTGCCACGTCCTAAGGCACCTAAACTACTCGAGGTAGCCAATCAAAATGTTCTCAAAGACAGTAAAGAGACTGGTACAGATGAATCAATGAAAGAGTTGCTAGAAACTTCTTCTGGGAGATCGAAGTTTGAGCGAGATAGAAGGGATGGAGAAGATCCGGATCAGCCCCTTACTATTCAGTTCGGTACGTTACCTCCTGTCGTGACTAATAACTATTTACTAGCCAATGAGTTCAAGAATAAAAGAGAAGGAAGAAGAAGAAAGAGAGGATAACGAAGGAGAAGCATGCGTGTTGGAATATGAAGAAAGCCAGACTTCTAGAGAGACCTACAATGGTGAGGAAGATGATGGTATGACAGACATTGAAGAGGAAATCTACTTAGAAGCAGAAAGAAGAAGGAGAGGAGTATCGTACAATACTCTGTTGAAGCAACTACATTGAGAGGGAGTTCGTGAAGTAGATTTATTGGGAGAACCATCTGGGCGTTCTTTCGATTTTTACGTGCTGTACGGGACGCCCGAAAGAAAGAAGAGAGTGCCTCGCTCTGAAAAGTATGGATCACCTCCAAGAATAATGCCTCCTCCCACAGGTTGGGTAACTAAAGATGAAGCATCAGAAAATAGTAAAAAGGAAATTCAGAAGACAGAGGCTCAGTGCGATATGCTACACGTTGACTTATCACAAAAGGATAACTCGACAGAGGACAAGCAGGAAGTAGAAATAGAGGCTGCCGAAAAGGTTATTTTTAAACGGCCAGCCATGAAATTGACTAAACACTTGAGGTCGTTGTACGTTAAAACTCTAGTTAACGGCATACCTGTGGCAAAAGTGCTTGTCGATAATGGTGCAATTATAAACACCATTCCATCTAGGATGATGAGGAAATTTGCAAAGACAGAAGGGGATATGATTCCAACAGAAGTCATCCTTACAAGTTTCAATGGAGGAGCAACTGCAGCTAAGGGAGTTATGCCATTGGACATAACTATAGGTACAACTACTAGGACCATAGTCTTCTTTGTAATAGATGGTCCTACTAGTTACAACGTGTTACTAGGAAGAGATTGGATACACGAAAGTCACTGTATATCCTCATCGCTCCATCAATGCTTGGTTTTTTGGAATAACAAGGGTGAAGCAGAGGTGGTGCAGGCCGATCATAGGCCTTTTGTT
>NW_019233885.1:0-2442 GCF_002742605.1 Olea europaea var. sylvestris
GTCGTGACGTATGAGGGATTTTGACCATTTTTCGAAAGAATGAGCACTTTTATATTTGGAAGGCATCGATTGTCGGCGTTCGAGGAATTGAGCGTAGCTTTTGCACACGATGTCCGTTTTGGGGCCATAAGTACTTTTTGGAAATGTAGCGACCGTTTTGGATTAAACTCACAACTTCGTCGTGACGTATGAGGGATTTCAGCAATTTTTCGAAAGAATGAGCACTTTTATATTTGGAAGGCATCGATTGTCCGCGTTCGAGGAATTGAGCGTAACTTTCGTACACGGTGTCCGTTTTCGGACAATAAGTACTTTCTGAAAATGTAGCGACCATTTTGGATTGAACTCACTACTTCGTCGTGACGTACGAGGGATTTCGGCCATTTTTCGAAAGAATGAGCACTTTTATATTTGGAAGGCATCGATTGTCGGCGTTCGAAGAATTGAGCGTAACTTTCGTACACGGTGTCCGTTTTCGGACAATAAGTACTTTCTGAAAATGTAGCGACCATTTTGGATTGAACTCACTACTTCGTCGTGACGTACGAGGGATTTCGGCCATTTTTCGAAAGAATGAGCACTTTTATATTTGGAAGGCATCGATTGTCGGCGTTCGAATAATTGAGCGTAACTTTCGCACACGGTGTCAATTTTGGGCCCATAAGTACTTTCTGGAATTGCAGCGACCGTTTTGGATTGAACTCACTACTTCGTCGTGACGTATGAGGGATTTCGGCCATTTTCCGAAAGAATGAGATCTTTTATATTTAAAAGGCATCGATTGTCGGCGTTCGAGGAATTGAGCGTAACTTTTGCACACGGTGTCTGTTTTTGGGCCATAAGTAGTTTTTGGAAATGCAGCGAATGTTTTGGATTAAACTCACTACTTCGTCGTGACGTATGAGGGATTTCGCCCATTTTTCAAAAGAATGAGCACTTTTATATTTGGAAGGCATCGATTGTCGACGTTCGAGGAATTGAGCATAACTTTTGCACACGGTGTCCGTTTTAGGCCCATAAGTACTATTCGGAAATGTAGCGATCGTTTTCGATTGAACTCACGACTTCGTCGTGACGTATGAGGGATTTCGGCGATTTTTCGAAAGAATGAGCACTTTTATATTTGGAAGGCATCGATTGTCGGCGTTCGAAGAATTGGGCGCAACTTTTGCACACGGTGTCCGTTTTAGGCCCATAAGTACTATTCGGAAATGTAGCGATCGTTTTCGATTGAACTCACGACTTCGTCGTGACGTATGAGGGATTTTACCCATTTTTCGAAAGAACAAGCACTTTTATATTTGGAAGGCATGGATTTTCGGCGTACGAAGAATTGAGCGTAACTTTTGCACACGGTGTCCGCTTTGGGCCCATAAGTACTTTTTGGAATTGTAGCGACCGTTTTGGATTGAACTCACTACTTCGTCGTGACGTATGAGGGATTTCAGCAATTTTTCGAAAGAATGAGCACTTTCATATTTGGAAGGCATCGATTGTCGGCGTTCGAAGAATTGAGCGCAACTTTCGTACACGGTGTCCGTTTTCGGACCAAAAGTACTTTCTGGAAATGTAGCGACCGTTTTGGATTGAACTCACTACTTCGTCGTGACGTACGAGGGATTTCGGCCATTTTTCGAAAGAATGTGCGCTTGCATATTTGGAACGCTTGGATAGTCGGTGTACGAAGAATTGAGCGCAACTTTCGTACACGGTGGCCGTTTTCGGCCCATAAGAACTTTCTGGAAATGTAGCGACCGTTTTGGATTAAACTCACAACTTCGTCGTGACGTATGAGGGATTTCGCCCATTTTTCGAAAGAATGAGCACTTTCATATTTGGAAGGCATCGATTGTCGGTGTTCGAGGAATTGAGCGTAACTTTTGCACACGGTGTCCGTTTTGGGCCCATAAGTACTTTTAGGAAATGTAGCGACCGTTTTGGATTAAACTCACAACTTCGTCGTGACGTATGAGGGATTTCGCCCATTTTTCGAAAGAATGAGCACTTTCATATTTGGAAGGCATCGATTGTCGGTGTTCGAGGAATTGAGCGTAACTTTTGCACACGGTGTCCGTTTTGGGCCCATAAGTACTTTTAGGAAATGTAGCGACCGTTTTGGATTGAACTCACTACTTCGTCGTGACGTATGAGGGATTTCGGCCATTTTTCGAAAGAATGAGCACTTTTATGTTTGGAAGGTATCGATTGTCCGCGTTCGAGGAATTGAGCGTAACTTTTGCACACGGTGTCCGTTTTGGGGCCATAAGTACTTTTAGGAAATGTAGCGACCGTTTTGGATTAAACTCACAACTTCGTCGTGACGTATGAGGGATTTCGTCCATTTTTCGAAAGAATGAGAACTTTTATATTTGGAAGGCATCGATTGTCGACGTTCGAAGAATTGGCCGCAACTTTTGCACACGGTGTCCGTTTTGGGCCCAT
>NW_019233886.1:0-2442 GCF_002742605.1 Olea europaea var. sylvestris
TAGGAGTTCTTCGAGTTCTTGAAGCCCTTTATAAATCTTATATGAGGAAATCTTTGTCTACATATTCTCAAGGAATCTGCCTGACCTTCATCTTTGATATAGTGAAATTCTTCACCGAGTCCAAATTGCACGACTTTAAGATTGTTTCTATCAAGAAGTTTATTGATATATCAATCAATTACTTTGACATTGTTTTTCCTTTAGACTCTCAGGCATCATTATCAGAATATATAATTTATCTAAGAGGAACCGAACAGTGTCAGAATTTACTCGAAGATGTTATCTCTCGACATATTAGCACAAAAGGTGAACTGACCTATGGACAAATCGGGAAGGTTGTGATGATTTTGCTTGGGTCAGGCAGACACAAAATTGACCTTTGTGAGATGATTGCTAAAAAGATCCCCGAAAACTCGTCCTGGAAAGAATTCGTTGGGATTCTCAAGGGGAACAAGGAGTCGGAGTCAAATTCACTGATTCAGAAGTTCCACGATGCTTTGCAAGAAACTTATAGCGCCAACTGGATGGTAAAGAGCTACATATCCCCTAATTGTTATTTGTATCTTATGGAGCGCGTTGTTATTTTGGCATCTCATTACCACGTTTCCCTCTTCACCACAAAATCATCATTTGTGGAGTGGTCAGTATATCAACAGTCTCGTGGCATCCCAAGTGCTAGTTTAGTCACTGACAAGCAACCCTATCCCATAAATGTCTTTGATTCCATTATTACAATGGTCCAGCAGTTCCTTTTTAATGGTCGACATACAGCACAATGGATTAGGTATTCTAGTATTAATTACAATTACCATTCAGTGCTAGTGTTGAGGTTGTTTGTTATACTGTGCTTGATGTGTCTTAACTCTCAAATGTACTCCAATGTACTTTTTGAGCTTCTGAGTCTAACTCACGTCAGAGCCCATCTTCCAAGAGAATTCTATGAAGCTCTTCAAAAGAAAAGGAAGAATGATGATGTGAATTTAGATGCAGTTGCTAGAGCATTCAAATCAATTGGGGATCCAGTTGTCATTGTCACCCAGGGAGAAAAAAATAATCCAAAATTTGTCTGTCCTGATGCCATTATTCTTGACATGAGTGTTTCCCGGAGTGAAAAAGACATCATGGAAGTTTTATTTACAAGCAGCAGTAAAACTTCTCATGGACAAATCACTTCAGTTGAAGCAAATATGATTAAATCTAGCGGTGAACTTCCTGCTAGCAGCGGCAATGATGGCAAGACTTCTATGTTGCCAAATTTGAATGCGGAATTGGAAATGGATCGGAATTTGAGTACAGGGAATGGAAATGATGGACTGCAGATGAACTGGGGAGTTCTTCGGGAAATATCTGATATATTGAAGTCTGGGGAAAATAGGAAAGATGGAAATCTGAAGATCCTTGCAATGGAAAAGAAGGTAATTTTATATTGGTTATCTTGTGGCAACCTCTGCACTTGTTCCCGATCGTTAGAATAATTGTTATCTTTTTCTTCAGGTACAAGTGGACATCTTAGCCACTCAAATGATCAATTTCTCTAATAAGAAATCTCTTGCTGGTGAAGATAATAACATGCTGGGTGAAGCTGTCAGCGCAATTGAGGAATTGAAGCAGCTTTCTTCTTTGATTACAAGGTTAGTCTTTGTGGGGCCTATTTGCTAACAATCTGGAAACTGAATGGCAGTAACCAGCCCAATCAAGTTTCAATAAGTAAAATTGAGGAATCATTTCTTGTGTTCTTGAGCTTTTGACTGCTGATAATCTTGAAAACTCTACTGAGTGTGTTATCTCACTTTCCTGATAATCGAATTGTAACCATGGCGTACTCTTTTAGTATTACGATATAACTCTATGCTCTGAGTATCAAATATTGCCCCTTCTTTAGGAGTGCTTTGGCAATCTTGGAAATTTAGTCTTATTCTTGTTTTATCAAAAGGAAGTGAAGTGTGAAAAGTCTTATTCTCAAGACAAAAGCATGTTTTTAAGGTTATTGCATTTGGAGCATGTTATATTTTTATCTTTTACTTGAATGACGTGTCTTTTAAATAATCTCCAGTGACTTGGAAGAGAGAGAGACTTTGATGATTGGAGAACTGTTGAAAAGCTTGGAGTCGAGAAGGCCTAAACTCGACATATACCTTAGGTGGTCTGTTGTGCAGAATGATACAAAAGAAAAATATCAAAGTGTTGTATCTTGTGACGAGGAAATTTCTAACAGAAATAGTAGTGAAGACAGCACGGAAAATTTACCCGTCACTGTTGCTCCCGAAACATAAAGTAAGCCAGACTAGCTCAATGATTACGAAGGCAAGCAAGGAAAGGGAAAGGGCAAGAATAAGAAGGGAAAGAAATCGAAAGGTCGAAAAAATAAGCTGGATGGAAGTCTTGTACGTTGAGCACTTGCAAACTAGTGGAATTTGTGTAAATATTGCTGTTTTGAAACTG
>NW_019233887.1:0-2442 GCF_002742605.1 Olea europaea var. sylvestris
CGGTGTCGGAATCGGTTGAAATTTGGCAGGTTGACTGGAAATGGCCCGCGAAATTGGACTCGGGGCACAGACCTGGGATCACAGGATTTTAGCCAAATTCCTTCGTTTGGGCCTTCGAATAATTAATTTTCGTATTAATTATATCAGGTTGAAGAGGTGCTGGACAGAAAATTAACAAAGAAAAATCAAACCAGGGGTAATTTTGACATTTGTCGCGATGGTGTCGGAATCGACCGAAATTTGCCAGGTTGATTGGAAACTGCCCGCGAAATTAGACTCGGGGCGCAGACCCAGTATCATGGGATTTTGCCAAATTCCGTCTTTTGGGCCTCCGAATAATTAATTTCCGTATTAATTATATCAGGTTGAAGAGGTGCTGGACAGAAAATTAACAAAGAAAAATCAAACCAGGGGTAATTTTGACATTTGTCGCGATGGTGTCGGAATCGACCGAAATTTGGCAGGTTGATTGGAATCGGCCTGCCAAATTGGACTCGGGGCACATACCTAGGATCACGGGATTTTTGCCAAATTCCTTCATTTGGACTCCAAATAACTAATTCCCTTATTAATTATGTCCGGTTGAAGAAGTATTGGAAAGAGAATTTACAAAGCGAAGCCGCACCAGGGGCAATTTTATTATTTGTCGCGACGGTGTTGGAATGGGCCAAAATTTGCCAGGTAGAATGGAAACGGCCTGCGAAATTGGACTCGGGGCACAGACTTGGGATCATGAGATTTTAGCCAAATTCCTTCGTTTGGGCTTTCGAATAATTAATTTCCGTATTAATTATGTCAGGCTGAAGAAGTGCTAGACAGAAAATTAACAAAGAAAAATTGGACCAGTGGCAATTTTGTCATTTGTCGCGACGGTGTCAGAATGGGCCGAAATTTGGCAGGATGATTGGAAATGGCCCGCGAAATTAGACTCGGGGCATAGACCCGGGACCACGCGATTTAAGTCAAATTCCTTCGTTTGGGCTCCGAATTATTAATTTCCTTATTAATTATGTCCGGTGAAGAAGTGTTGGACAGAGAATTAACAATGGAAAACCGCACCAGGGGCAATTTTGTTATTTGTGGCGACGGTGTCGGAATGGGCCAAAATTTGGTAGGTTGATTGGAAACGGTCCGCAAAATTGGACTCGGGGCACAGACTCGAGATCACGGGATTTTAGCCCAATTCCTTCCTTTCGGCATTCGAATAATTAATTTCCGTATTAATTATGTCAGGTTGAAGAAGTGTTGGACAGAAAATTAACAAAAAAAATCGTACCAGGGGCGATTTTATCATTTGTCGCGATGGTGGCGGAATGGACCGAAATTTGGCAGGTTGATTGGAAACAGCCCGCGAAATTGGACTCTAGGAAAAGACCAGGGATCACTGGATTTTAGCCAAATATCATCTTTTGGGCCTCCATAATTAATTTTCGTTTTAATCATGTCAGGTTAAAGAAGTGCTGGACAGAAAATTAACAAAGAAAAATCGCACTAGGGCAATATTATAATTTGTCGTGATGGTGTCGGAATGGCCCGAAATTTGACAGGTTGATTGAAAATGGCTCGGAAATTGGACTCGGGGCACAGACCCGGGATCACTGGATTTTAGCCAAATTCCTTCATTTGGGCCTCCGAATAATTAATTTCGATATTAATTATGTCAGGTTGAAGAAGTGCTAGACAGAAAATTAACAAAGAAAAATAGCACCAGTGGCAATTTTGTCATTTTTCACGACGGCGTTGGAATGGGCCGAAATTTGGCAGGTTGATTGGAAATGGCCAGCGAAATTGGACCCCGGGGCACAAACCCGAGATCACGGGATTTTAACCAAATTCCTTCGTTTGGACTCTGAATAATTAATTTCCTTATTGTTTATGTCAAGTTGAAGAAGTGTTGGACAGAAAATTAACAAAGCAAAACCGCACCAGGGACAATTTTGTTATTTGTCGTGATGAGGTCGGAATGGGCCCATATATGGCAGGTTGAATGGAAACGGCCCGCGAAATTGGACTCGGGGCACAGACTTGGGATCAAGGGATTTTAGTCAAATTCCTTCGTTTGGGCATCCGAATAATTAATTTCCCTATTAATTATGTCAAGTTGAAGAAGTGCTGGACAGAAAATTAACAAAGAAAAATTGGACCAGGGGCAATTTCGTCATTTTTCGGGACGGTGTCGGAATGGGCCGGAATTTGGCAGGTTGATTGGAAACGGCCCGCAAAATTGGACTCGATGCACAGAACCGGGATCATGGGATATTAGCCAAATTCCTTCGTTTGGGCCTCCGAATAATTGATTCCATATTAATTATGTCAGGTTGAAGGAGTGTTGGACAGAAAATTAAAAAAGAAAAACTGCACCAGGGACAATTTTGTCATTTGTCGCGACAGTGGCGGAATGGGCAGAAATTTGGCAGGTTGATTGGAAAAGGCCCGCGAAAT
>NW_019233888.1:0-2442 GCF_002742605.1 Olea europaea var. sylvestris
CTCTTTTTGATAGCTGTAACTGACCTTAAATTAATTGAATTGTGCAAGAAGAGAAATCAAAACCATACGCATGAGCAAGTAAGACATCTCAAACTTTTATACAGTTGATTTTGAAACAAGATGAGATGCATCCATAATGTATTCCCCATTTTCTTTAACCTTATACTTAGTGAAATCAAGTTTGCTAGAAGCGTACTAGTTTCGATTTTATCGTCTTTTTGTAAAGCATTTTAGAATATTTAGTTAAGAAATTTCTTGACAGTTACATTATTGGATAGAGTGCCTCTAAATGTTGTTGGAATTTTATGATTCATGATCATAAGACTTATGCGGTTTGAATGATTTATTAGTAGAACCCTTATTCGTAAGAGTAGTGGATTGTTCAGTCCTTAATACAAGGTTT
This sequence comes from Olea europaea var. sylvestris, assembly GCF_002742605.1. NCBI lineage: Eukaryota > Viridiplantae > Streptophyta > Magnoliopsida > Lamiales > Oleaceae > Olea > Olea europaea. The sequence continues at coordinate 404 of NW_019233888.1, forward strand.
AGATCCATGGTGTCAAGAACGATACAAACATTCTCTTTCCCGCTCTTAAACTTTAGTTTAAGCACAAGAATTTAATTGATGTTGGCAGATATTGTAGGTGTAGATGTATTAACATAATAGAGAACCTAAACCTAAATAACAGGACAATCAATAATTCAAATAATGGTGGGCACATCACAAAGACCGAGCACAACATTGATATTTAGTTTTTGGACAGAAATATGAACTTGTAAATTGTACTCTTTGTACAGTAATCAAATATTGACATTAAATCCGATCAAACATCAAGCTATCTTTGGACCGACTCAATGTCACATAGTGAAAAATTTTGCAATTGTCACACATTTATTACCAGGAGTGTGTAAATAATTCTGTCAAATATTGACATTCCTTTGGGTCGGTGAATATCTACATGAATTACGTACACACAACCTTCCAAATATTTCAAATAAATTAACTTAGGCAAGAAAGGTGACTTTGGTAACCCGTTGCTTCAACTAGTCTATTTTAGAAAGTTAGTAATCCAAAAAGAACTTTAAATAGCAAGATTTGAAATTGATTGTCCCTTTACTTTTTTTATTTTTTTCTTTTGTGGTCAAAAGAAAAAAAATTACTCAAACAAATGGGCGCTACGATGTCCAAAATGCCTAGGCACACGCACATGCAGTGCCTGGGCACTACAACGTCCATTCTGATCGCTGCAGCACTTAGTGACCCGCACCATAGGGCTGGTCATGCTACCTTATGACAGCCGTCGAGCACCGCGACGGTGAGGCATTGTGAATGTTGTTTTGAACCAAAATTTTGGATAAAAGTCCAAAAATCTAAAATTTGAATTTTAGTGTTAAAATTTATATCCTAAATTGAAAATTCCAAATTATAACTTTTAACTTTAAAATTCTATCTTGAAAAATTCCGAATTTCGAAATTTATGGCTAAAACTCATATTCCAAATTAAAGGATTCTAAAACTCATCATATAAATTTCAACCACAAAATTCTTCCTTTAATTCCAATGGTTTAACAAGAAGTCGGCTCTGATAATATCAGTTGAAATTTTATAGAATTTTAAATCTTAATAAATACGAAAACTTAATTACTTTATTGCCAAGATCCTCCATGTTAAATCACCAAGAAAATTAATTAATGCAAAACATATCTTGATCCATTGATTTGTCTCTCGAATGATAAATCTTGAATTATAATCTTTGAATCTTGTCTTCCGGGTCTTTAATCTTAATCCTTGATCATGAATTATTGAGTTCTTAAATCCTTCTTCTTGATTGTAGATTGTCTGTTCTTAATTGTGGATTTTCGATCTTCCTCTTCAATATGCTCTCTTGTATTATGTTGATGGGATGACATAAAGAATGAGAAGTTACATTTGAATTGGAACCATAACACTACATATAGTTTCTATATGTATTTCGCTCATCATGAAATATAATTTTAGAGGAATTCGATCTCTACACATATAATCCGGCCCGCACTTTATTTTGATGCCCTAAGCCTAACTACTTAATTCTTTCTTAGATCACTTTAATTTTGAACTTAACTTTAAAATAGCATTTATACACAATTAATTACATATATTTGCCCACATGGAAAATTAAATATTTCCCAACAACGACATCATGTATATGTAAACCATTATATATACTATTATCTATACGGAAAAATTACACACAACCCTACCTTTTAAATTCACATTTCAAATAGCTAGAAATCTCCCTTAACTCTTGCTCCGTAGGGATATTATAAAAGAGGTAACGCAAAACCATCTTCAATTTTAGGAAGTGATTTGTATGGGCGAAGGCAATTTTGGGTGACATGGTGGTAGTTTGACTTCGGGAGAGGAGGTGATGAGGTGGTGATAGCTATTGGAATGCTAAAAACAAAAAAATATATACGTATATATGATAATTGATCAGCTATTGACGTCTCAGAAGGACAGACCCTGTTTGACTAAAAGAACATAACCATCTTCTTGCATGTTTGACTATGGAGGTGGTGGTGAATTTTTGAGGTGTGTTTGAAGGT
>NW_019233889.1:0-2442 GCF_002742605.1 Olea europaea var. sylvestris
TATTATTATTATTATTATTATTATTATTGATATTCTGCTGGTAGTTATGAACATGAACGAACATCGACTTGACCATTGTATTGGAGAATGTTTTTAATTTATTTCTGGGAACTTATCTCCTACGGTTATTGCTGATCTCTCCTGGTTTAGAATCCCTTAAAGAACTTTTTACTTCCTGCATTCTTTCTGTTAATATTGAGTTATTCTTGTAGGCAAAAGATATTGCTAGAATGCAGAACAAATGGCTCGTGGTTAACATACAGTCCACCAGGGAATTCAGCTCGCACATGGTACTGTTTTAAACCTTGTCTCTCTCCCGCACGCACAGACATATCCTTCATTACTTGTTCTTATTTTAATCATATGTTACCCCACATCATCTGACTGTTTTGAAGCTCAACCGTGACACATGGGCAAATGAAGCTGTTGCTCAAACCATCAAAACCAACTTCATCTTCTGGCAGGTTTGTCTTATTATTCTGTTCCAAGCAATCCATTTGGGTCTTAGTGCAATTCACTTTTTATGGGCATGTCTAGTTGTACTTTTTTGTTTTGAAGATTATGACACTAGTATCTCTTTTTTGTGATGCTTAGTATGTACTATCAATCACATGTCACTAGATGGTCCCTTCATATGCATGCTGTACATTTGCTTGCACCAGCAAGACATAAAATCCACTCACCTTAAGATTTGCCCAGTGAAGTTGCATTCTGAACAGTGAATGTCAAGAATTAATTTTAAGTTGCTATTTAAATCTGTGTGAATATTGTATCAATCTTCATTTTCATGAGTGATGCAGCACCGACGTTATTCCTGCACGTTCTGCTTGCAGCCTGTGGGTTTTAGGGGTATTTGAGCCAAAGTTAATCTTCCTGCTTTCTCCTACCACCTCTATTTTATAAAGTTCAGCCATGTTTGATCACACCGAAAGGTCTGCTAGTTATCTGGATCAGTAACTTGAATATATTTGGAGAAATGGGACCCATCACTGTGGCATGATCAGAGATAAGTATTGGCTTGTTTTGATCCTTGGAAACTGGGCAAGAAAAATGTGGTAGAGCCAAAAATGGATTTTGGTATGTGCCAAGGATTTCATAATGAACTTAAGCAATAATGAAGAGTTAATTAGACAAGCCATTATATCTGAACGTAGCTGGTTCATTATTTCCCAATGTGCATTGTGTTTGGTGTTTTGAGATGATGAACAAATGCATTCACATTCAATTCTAACACTTTTAATGCCTTTGAATCAACATAATCATGATCTGTGAGTTATTTTTAAGATTAAGTTTCTGGCAATAATCTATAACTTAGACATTCATGTTAATGGTCTTAATAGCTAGCTTAAAGTAGCAAAAAACTGGCATTTTCCTACTTGGCCATTTTAATGGTCTTCTTCGGCATGCGACAAACTGCAAAGAGAAATTGAACATCATTATTGATCAAGAGTACTTGAGTAAATGGAAAATTGAACATCATTATTGATCAAGGGCACTTGAGTAAATGGAATATGATTCAGTAATATTATCTTTTTCATATATTTGAGCTGGGTGAATTTTGCTGGAACTAAATCTGTCAAGCTTCTCTAATTTATTGTCCGTTTGAGTTTATCTTATAGGAGGTCAATGATGGAATTTTATATTTGAGTACATTTTTCTGCTTATTAGATTTGTTCTCTTGTTGCATTGATTCTTAGCACTCCCCCCGTGTGCGTATAGGTAAATGATAATAAAGAAGAAGGCAGCAAGGTTTGTACCTATTACAAATTAGACTCTATGCCCGTGATTCTGATAATTGATCCAATAACGGGTCAGAAAATGCGCTCTTGGCTTGGAATGGTTCAACCAGAAAATCTTTTGGAGGTACATGAACCCCAAGCAGTTTATATAAATTCTTATTGACCAAAACAAGTTTAGGTCCTTCAAGGGCATTTGAAGCTTCTAATTTATGAACACTGAACTAGAATGTTCTATGGCTGACCCTAGCCTTTGTTGCTTCTGCAGGATCTTTTACCATTCATGGACAATTGCCCATCTGATCATCACGTCAGTCTGTCTCATAAACGTCCAAGAGGAAATTCTCAAGGACCACCTTCCAGTGTTCAAGTTATGCCTGGTAAGACACTGTTTTGGCATCATCATCTAAATCTGCTGCTGCTGGAAATATCTAATGATACTTACATAGCTTCAACATAATACCGAGGCAATAAATTTCAAATGGTATGAATTGGAAAATGCTTTAAAAGCTAGTAGACAATTAATTGTATGGCTAGATATGAGGAATAGTTTGGAGGGAAAGGCATGTCACTAATATATGTTAACCAATCCATTCTACTATCAGCATCTCACTGTTTTTAAAATGTTTTGTAGTGTGTTAAATACTAAAATATGAAAAATTTAACTACTGAATATCCTTGCTACATGGTTTGTGTCAACTTCTAA
>NW_019233890.1:0-1518 GCF_002742605.1 Olea europaea var. sylvestris
TATCTTAGTGATTCTGTAATTAGCCTTATAACTCTATATTGTGTGAGTTCTTTATTTTCTATACTAAAACTTCTGCGTATCACTCTGCATTAACCTAAGAACTTGATTCTCACATAATCCTTGTGGAGCTAGGTAGTTGATTTCTAAATAACTCATGTGTCCACTGTTTTATACACATTCATTGACACTTTTGTATCTACATATAATTTTTTCTTTTGCTGCGTGTACGTTGTCTGAGTGTAATTTGTATCTTGTGTATAATTCAACGTAGAAACATGCTCGGTGTACAGCACATTGTACATTTTTTTTACAACCTTCTCATGTGGAAGGGTAAGGCCTACAATTAAAATAATCGCGGGGCCCACCCTTGTAAGAGGGGTTCCAAACTAAGTGTACACTTAGCATTTTCCTTCAACTTATATAATTGTGATACTGTGCTCTCAAATGTTATTTTGCAGAGTCATGGTTACTTTGTTTGCAATTTGGAACTTCTACCTTTATCTATCTATTATGATCAAACTTTTATTATTGAGTGTGCTTAGTTTGTTAGATAATATGATTGCCTCTAGTTTTGAACTTGGGTTTTTAATGGAAAGGAAGATTTTCCTATATGGCAACAAAGATGATGAGGGTTTTAGTTCAACAAAAGGTCTCTAAGGCTATAGATGGAACTTACTCTGAGATTATGACACCTAAATAGATTGCTGAGGCTAATGAATTAGCTTATACCTTCATTATTTTACACATATCTGACAAATCCTTAGGATGGTAGGAAAGATAAGATTATACCAACCTTTTGTGGAAGAAATCAGAGGATTTGTATATGGTCAAGACCCTACAACCAAATTGTTCATGTTAAAATGATTCTTTAGTTTCAGGATTGACACTTTAAAAGAGTTGGATGATAATTTAAATGTCTTCAACAAGTTAGATCAAGACATCACGAACATAGGAAAGAAAGTCCCTAGGGAGTATAGGACAGTTATATTTGAAAAATACAAATATGTAAAGAATGCCATAAAGTATGGTATGGACACTTCTAAAGTTGTAGTTGATTCTTTAAGAAATAAGGAGTTGGAATTAAAATCTAAAACGAATGGATCTAGCGATGAAAATTTGTTGTTTAAAGGCATACTTCAAAATGGACTACAAGAATATCAAAATAACCAGAACAATAAAAATAAGAAGAAAGTTTGGAAGTAAGTTTCAAATTAAGGAATAGAAAACGCTATAGTTATAGGAAGATAGGGAACTATATAAAGGATTGATACAAAAAGAAGAATGAACAAAGGGATAAAAAAGTAGATGAAGGAAATGTAGTTGAACCCGCTAACCCAAATACAGTTTATGTATATTTAGTCACACTAACCCATCTGATTTGGAATTAGCAAGTTATGCTAGTGACAGATATCAAACCTAAGAATGGATCTTGGACTCAGTTGTACCTATTTTCAACATTTTAATAGATTAAGTGGTGGTAAAGTTGTGATGGAAAATAATATTGCCTACAAGATGGAA
>NW_019233890.1:19923-22365 GCF_002742605.1 Olea europaea var. sylvestris
TCAAAAGCGTGATGGACTGAGTTGAATTGAGGAGTTTGTTGTGTAGATAGATTTTCAATTGGTGAATCAAATATCTCACTTGGAGACTTAAGGACTTTTTATATAATTTGAATCGGAGACACTTGATTAGTTTTTATTTACTAAGATAAAAGTGATCAATTTGTATATGTTATGCTTTTCCTGAAGTAGGAATCAGTCCACTTATACCTGAATAGGTTCTTTCAAAAAGATTTGTGCTTGGATTGTATTCCCGCTTCTCTATCACCTACCATTAGGAGTAACATTGATTAATGAATATTTTACATTTTCCATTAAAAAAAATGTGTGGCCATATAAGAGGTTTTATTGTATATTACTCTTCAGCTTTAGTAAAGTGGTGCCTACCCATTGGGCATTATATATTTTAAAGTTATTAAGAATGAGATTTAATTTATTTTATTTTATGAAATCAGAACAAAAATAATTTGTGAAGAAAGAGGGTAAGTGGTGAAAAAGATGGCATCATCAACCTACTCAAAATTGCCCTTAAATATAATTATTGTCATCGAAAATGTGTATAGAGGGTAAGTAGACAATTTTATAAGTTGTATGGTTAAAATATGTATTTAAAAAGTGTTGGAAAATTACTCCGATAATTGTGCATATTATATTCACAATAAACATATAGTTTATTTGCATGAAATCGAAACGTATTCCAACTTACTAAAATTGGATTTAATAAGGCAAAATGAGAATTTACCGATTCCGAAGAATATGAATGTGGAACATTCTCTTTCGATTCTTGAACGATTGAACCGATTCCGAAGAATATGAATCTTTCAATTCTTGAACGATTGAACCTTGCAATATAAATATATAAATTAGATTAATCATTTTCTGAAATCAAATCATAATAAAAGGAAATCAGAAAATGAGGATGAAGATGCAAGTAATGAATTTTTAGCTGAGGTAAGTATTGGACACTTTGTCCTTAAAATGAATTTGCCCCGCATCGGTGCTAACGATTTTCCGACAATCATCTCCCAAGATACAACGACCACGTTGAGCCATAGAAGCACTCCAAATGACTTCGACCAACGAATTTGAACAGAATTTCCTCTCTACCATGACCTTGATCGTGACTTTGATGCAAATGTTTTATGCAAAGTCAAAGTGTAAATTGGAATGAAATGATATGGTATTTATGACTTTTCTTAAATGAATAAAATTAAAACACATGGGGTCTATATATATGTAGTTGGAAAGGTATATCAAAAGATACAACTATTCCAAGAGACACGTCTCTTGGAATTCATAATTATTGGACATTAATTAGACTCATACCAAGAGTCATGATCTTTCATACGAAAAGTCACATTTTTCCCTTCATATATTTCTAGAATATTCCACAATATTTTATACGATTGTTCCAATAATTTTCAATATTTAAGCGGTTTACATTTGGCTTAATTTCTCATTCACTAAATAACGAATTCCACTTAAATAATCATTTAAAATTGGTCACAACCAATTTTTGATAAAAAAATTCCAACAATCCTCCACATGAATGAAAATTAATGCAAATGTCTATGCAGACACTGGTAGAGAGAGCGAAAAAACACTGCATCAGGTAAGGTAGCTTCTGGCTTTGAACCTTCCTTAGTGAAATACCATCGGATTTACTAGCTAATTGATGAACGTGATGTTCTTGAACCATCAACCGTTGGTGTAAACCAAAACAATAGTACTCACACAATGTCTTCCCTAAACCGTTCATGGTTCTCATGACTTGGTTCTTTTTAGCCCTAAACCCATCTTGGTTATGCGAGTGTTTAGAGAACTCAAGCCTTGAATAATCCTCATTAAAGCGGCCCCACTTCACACTTACATAAGTGATCTTCTATTAAGAGTATTCTGCTCTACTCTACTTGATTTAATCAAGATAGAGAAATCATTAAAAGTTTATCTTAACCTTCAACCACTCTGTAGAAAGTACTTTGGTATCATAGGAATGAGTTAGGAAATTAGTTTCCTAAATGTTTCATGAAATTTTCATAACTTAGTTGTTCTTTTGAACCAAGATCTTGGGATCTCCAGTCAACATGGTAGGATTGCCATCATAAGGACTCTTACTTAGTAGGCTTAATCTCATTCCCTTCGATATGCAGTATACTTGATCTCTTGGTAAACATTTATATAAATCGATCCACAAGTTTACAACAATGAGATCAACTGCTTATGGTATTATGTCTACGACTTACACATCTAGACTGACCATTACATGTGACTTAGTATCTTTTCAAATTTAGCTAGCCAACGATCAATTCATTTGATTGATACACATTGTCACCACCAAGAAATCCTCTCATTAAACTACTTGCTTCTCATTAGCTTTATTTAAGCTTTATCAATTCCTAATAATTTTGGAGGACTTCTATCAAATCCTTACACTAGCTATCATAT
>NW_019233891.1:0-2442 GCF_002742605.1 Olea europaea var. sylvestris
CGACACAGTCGCGAAAAATGATGAAATTGCCCCCGGCGCGATTTTTGTTCCCTGTCAACCTGTCAAATTTTAGCCAATTTCGATGCAGTCGCGAAAAATGACGAAATTGACCCAGACGCGGTTTTTGTTTCCGATCAACCTGTCAAATTTCAGCCAATTCCGACACAGTCGAAAAAAATGACGAAATTGCCCCCGACGCGATTTTTGTTCCCGATCAACCAGTCAAATTTTAGCCAATTCCGACACAGTCGCGAAAAATGACGAAATTGCCCCCGGCGCGATTTTTGTTCCCCGTCAAACTGTGAAATTTTAGCCAATTCCGATACAGTCGCCAAAAATGACGAAATTGACCTAGGCGCGATTTTTGTTTCCGATCAACCTGTCAAATTTCAGCCAATTCCGACACAGTCGAAAAAAATGACGAAATTGACCCCGACGCGATTTTTGTTCCCGATCAACCTGTCAAATTTTAGCCAATTCTGACACAATCGCGAAAAATGACGAAATTGCCCCCGGAGCGATTTTTGTTTCCGATCAACCTGTCAAATTATGGCCAATTTCGATACAGTCGCGAAAAATGACGAAATTCCCCCGGCGCGATTTTTGTTCCCTGTCAACCTGTCAAATTTTAGCCTAGTCTGATACGGTCGCGAATAATGACGAAATTGACCTCGGCGCGGTTTTTGTTACCGATCAACCTGTAAAATTTAAGCAAATTCCGACACAGTCGCGAAAAATGACGAAATTGCCCCTGACGCGGTTTTTTCTGATCAACCTGTCAAATTTCAGCCAATTCCGACACAGTCGCGAAAAATGACGAAATTGCCCCCGGCGCTGTTTTTGTTCCCGATCAACCAGTCAAATTGTAGCCAAGTCCGACACAGTCGTGAAAAATGACGAAATTGCCCCCGGCGCATTTTTTGTTTCCGATCAACCTGTCAAATTTTGGCCAATTTCGACACAGTCGCGAAAAATGACGAAATTGCCTTGGACGCTGTTTTTGTTCCCGATCAACTAGTCAAATTGTAGCCAATTCCGACACAGTCGTGAAAAATGACGAAATTGCCCCCGGCGCATTTTTTGTTTCCGGTCAACCTGTCAAATTTTGGCCAATTTCGACACAGTCGCGAAAAATGACGAAATTGCCTTGGACGCTGTTTTTGTTCCCGATCAACTAGTCAAATTGTAGCCAATTCCGACACAGTCGTGAAAAATGACGAAATTGCCCCCGGCGCATTTTTTGTTTCCGATCAACCTGTCAAATTTTAGCCAATTCCGATACAGTCGCGAAAAATGATGAAATTGACCCAGGCGCGGTTTTTGTTTCCGATCAACCTGTCAAATTTTAGCCAATTCTGACACAGTCGGGAAAAATGACGAAATTGCCCCCGGCGCGGTTTTTGTTCTCGATCAACCGGTCAAATTTTAGCCAATTCCGACACAGTCTCAAAAAATGACGAAATTGCGCCCGACGCGATTTTTCATTCTGATCAACCTGTCAAATTTCAGCCAATTCCGACACAGTCGCGAAAAATGACGAAATTGCCCCCGGCGCGTTTTTTGTTTCCGATCAACCTGTCAAATTTTGGCCAATTTCGACACAGTCGCGAAAAATGACGAAATTGCCCCCGGCGCGATTTTTGTTCCCTGTCAACCTGTCAAATTTTAGCCAATTCCGATGCAGTCGCGAAAAATGACGAAATTGACCCAGGCGCGGTTTTTGTTTCCGATCAACCTGTCAAATTTCAGCCAATTCCGACACAGTCGAAAAAAATGACGAAATTGCCCCCGACGCGATTTTTGTTCCCGATCAACCTGTCAAATTTTAGCCAATTCCGACACAGTCGCGAAAAATGACAAAATTTCCCACTGCGCGATTTTTGTTCCCCGTCAAACTGTCAAATTTTAGCCAATTCCGATACAGTCGCGAAAAATGACGAAATTGACCCAGGCGCGATTTTTGTTTCCGATCAACCTGTCAAATTTCAGCCAATTCCGACACAGTCGAACAAATGACGAAATTGCCCCCGACTCGATTTTTGTTCCCGATCAACCTATCAAATTTTAGCCAATTCTGACACAGTCGCGAAAAATGACGAAATTGCCCACGGCGCGATTTTTGTTCCCTGTCAACCTGTCAAATTTTAGCCAATTCCGATGCAGTCGCGAAAAATGACAAAATTGACCCAGGCGCGGTTTTTGTTTCCGATCACCTGTCAAATTTCAGCCAATTCCGACACAGTCGACAAAAATGACGAAATTGCCACCGACGCGATTTTTGTTCCCGATCAACCGGTCAAACTTTAGCCAATTCCGACACAGTCGCGAAAAATGACGAAATTGCCCCCGGCGCGGTTTATGTTCCCGATCAACCGGTCAAATTTCAACCAATTCCGACACAGTCGCGAAAAATGACGAAATTGCCCCCGGCGCGATTTTTGT
>NW_019233892.1:0-2442 GCF_002742605.1 Olea europaea var. sylvestris
AAGTTACCCTCAATTCTTCGTACGTCGACAATCCAAGCGTTCCAAATATGCAAGTACTCATTCTTTCAAAAAATGGCGAAAATTCCTCGTACGTCATGATGAAGCGGTGAGTTCAATCCAAAACAGTCACTACATTTCCAAAAAGTACTTACGGGCCCAAAACGGACACCCTGTGCAAAAGTTACGCTCAATTCTTCGTACGTCGACAATCCAAGCGTTCCAAATATGCAAGTACTCATTCTTTCAAAAAATGGCGAAAATTCCTCGTACGTCATGATGAAGCGGTGAGTTCAATCCAAAACGGTCGCTACATTTCCAAAAAGTACTTACGGGCCCGAAACGGACCCCCTGTGCAAAAGTTACGCTCAATTTTTCGTACGCCGGCAATCCAAGCGTTCCAAATATGCAAGTACTCATTCTTTCAAAAAATGGCGAAAATTCCTCGTACGTCATGATGAAGCGGTGAGTTCAATCCAAAACGGTCGCTACATTTCCAAAAAGTACTTACGGGCCCGAAACGGACCCCCTGTGCAAAAGTTACGCTCAATTTTTCGTACGCCGGCAATCCAAGCGTTCCAAATATGCAAGTGCTCATTCTTTTGAAAAATGGCTGATATCCCTCATACTTCACGACGAAGTGGTGAGTTCAATCCAAAATGGTCGCTACATTTCGAAAAAGTTCTTATGGGCCGAAAACGGACACCGTGTGCAAAAGTTACACTCAATTCTTCGTCCGCCGACTCTCCAAGCGTAGCAAAAATGTGCAAGTGCTCAGTCTTTCGAAAAATGGCCAAAATCCCTCGTACGTCACGATGAAGTTTTGAGTTCAATCCAAAACAGTCGCTACATTTCCGAAAAGTACTTATGGGCCCAAAACGGACACCGTGTGCAAACGTTACGCCTAATTCTTCGTACGCCGACAATCCAAGCGTTCCAAATATGCAAGGGCTCATTCTTTCGAAAAATGGCCAAAATCCCTTGTACATCACGATGAAGTGGTGAGTTCAATCCAAAACGGTCCCTACATTTCCAAAAAGTTCTTATGGGGGCAAAACGGACACCGTGTGCAATTGTTACGCTCAATTCTTCGTCCGCCGACTCTCCAAGCATTCTAAATATAAAAGTGCTCAGTCTTTCGAAAAATGGCCGAAATTCCTCGTACATCATGATGAAATTTTGAGTTCAATCCAAAACGGTCGCTACATTTCCAAAAAGTACTTATGGTCCCAAAATGGACACCGTGTGCAAAAGTTACGCTCAATTCTTCGTATGCCGAAAATCCAAGCGTTCCACATATGCAAGTGCTCATTCTTTCGAAAAATGGCCAAAATCCCCCGTACGTCACGACGAAGTTGTGAGTTCAATCCAAAACGGTCGCTACATTTCCAAAAAGTACTTATGGGCACAAAACGGACACCGTGTACAAAAGTTACGCTGAATTCTTCGTACGTCGACAATCCAAGCATTCCAAATAAGTAAGTGCTAACTCTTTTGAAAAACGGTTGAAGTCCCTCATACATCACGACGAAGGGGTGAGTTCAATCCAAAACGGTTGCTACATTTCCAAAAAGTTCTTATGGGCCCAAAACGGACACCGTGTGCAAAAGTTACCCTCAATTCTTCGTACGTCCACAATCCAAGCGTTCCAAATATGCAAGTACTCATTCTTTCAAAAAATGGCGAAAATTCCTCGTACGTCATGGTGAAGCGGTGAGTTCAATCCAAAACAGTCACTACATTTCCAAAAAGTACTTACGGGCCCAAAACGGACACCCTGTGCAAAAGTTACGCTCAATTCTTCGTACTTCGACAATCCAAGCGTTCCAAATATGCAAGTGCTCATTCTTTCGAAAAAGGTTCGAAATCCCTCGTATGTCACGATGAAGTGGTGAGTTCAATCCAAAACGGTCGCTACATTTCCAAAAAGTACTTATGGGCCCAAAACGGACACCGTGTGCAAAAGTTACGTTCAATTCTTCGTACGCCGACAATCCAAGCGTTCCAAATATGCAAGTGCTCATTCTTTTGAAAAATGGCTGATATCCCTCATACTTCACGACGAAGTGGTGAGTTCAGTCCAAAACGATCGCTACATTTCCAAAAAGTTCTTACGGGCCCAAAACGGACACCGTGTGCAAAAGTTACGCTCAATTCTTCGTCCGCCGACTCTCCAAGCGCTCTAAATATGCAAGTCCTCAATCTTTCGAAAAATGGCCAAAATCTCTCTTACTTCACGACGAAGTGGTGAGTTCAATCCAAAATGGTCGCTACATTTCGAAAAAGTTCTTATGGGCCGAAAACGGACACCGTGTGCAAAGTTTACGCTCAATTCTTCGTCCGCCGACTCTCCAAGCGTAGTAAAAATGTGCAAGTGCTCAGTCTTTCGAAAAATGGCCAAAATCCCTCGTACGTCACGATGAAGTTTTGAGTTCAATCCAAAAC
>NW_019233893.1:0-2442 GCF_002742605.1 Olea europaea var. sylvestris
CATTTATTTTAGAATATATTTTTCTCTCTTATTTTTAATCATGAAAAATTCTACTTGTACATAATTATTATACATAATGATATTTATAATGTTATGTGACAATCATCCGATTGTTAATGTGCAAGTGTGAGATTTGAATTAAAGGTTGAACCAAGTACTTTGAAATTTGCATATGATAGCTCAATCAGTTATAATTTTCCAGGTATGTCTGGCAGCATTTTTTCCTGATTCACACTCACAAGATTCACATGCCGATAAACAAAAAAATATGTTTCTGTACCTCATTTCTGGAAACATTGTTACCAACACACAAATTAATGCCAAAAACAGAAATCATAAATCCTGTGTTTTAATGATCGCAATTGTTAGTCAAAAACTCTTTCAGGCCAATTAATAATTTAATAATCTGTTATCCAGCTCATAAAATTACCCCTTTTATTTCTGTTCAAAAAAGATAAATAACTCAAATCTGGATATATGTTCGCTGTATATGCAACTACAGTAAAAGAAACAAAATTCACAATTGTCTTAAAAAGGAAAGGGGGCGAAAAGAAAATATATAATAATAATACTAATAATAATAATAATAGGATAATTCTATATGTACTATCTATAAGTTACCCATAATGTACACGTGGGATGATTAGAGGATGTTTTTCAACCCTCCAACGACGTTATGCCACTTGTACATAATGGTGTCTACCTAATGGTGTTCATAATTACACGTGGCACTGGATCCAACCTTTAATTCAAATCTCACACTTTCACATCAATAATAGGATGATTGTCACATCACATTATGAACAATATTTTGTGCAATAATTATAAACATATGGACTTTTCCAAAATAATATTACACACAATTCAAAAGTTATCATTATTTTTAACCGCACATTCTCCATTAAATCATTATTTCAAAAAGTTTTTTTTTTTTTTTTTTGGTAAAAAAAGGGACATCAAAAGAGCTATTAATATTTTATTGCGGCCGACGGTTGACTCAAAATCCTGGATACGCCATTGAACCTAAGGCTTACAACCTTCTATGTCTGCTCTTTCTATTACGTAAGGTTATGGATGAATTCATTCAAAGAATGCTTTTTTATTGCATTACTTTTTGAGAATAAGTATAAAGCTAGTATAAAAAAAGAAAAGTAGTAACTTTCAGCGTTCAAGAAGTAAGACTTCAATGCCGAAGAGCTCTTGAAAGAGCCCACCTCGGATACTAAAGAAAAGAGTAGATCTACTCAAGCATTTAAAATGGATTAATTAGTAAAGAGACATATACTAGATGATCGTCTTAAGATTGAAAGATGGAAAGTTTTGAAGAAAGAATTGAATACTACGCATATAATTTCATAAAATAAAAGCATGTATATCTAATTTGAATCCATCTCAATGTATTCCTCGTTCTACCTTTCGTGGCTAGCAATCTTGAACCCATTGAAAGTGAGAAAATCATGACCGGTCAATGAGCAAAACCTCAATACGAGATCAATAAAAGATATATGACCACAATTAATACATATTTGCGACTAAAATCATGATTTACAATTATATATTTTTCTAAGACCAAGAAAATAGCCCTTGTTGATATTTGAGATTGATAAAATTTATGCCTCTACTAGTGAATATTGACTAGATATGGAGAAATGACACTTCTATATTTCTTATCTAGATGACTCTAGGTATCATTGCTCGTCTAACTCGATTGCACATTGTAAAGTTGAGGCAGTGCATGTGAAATTTTGCATATCCATTTTAGTAGGGAAACACTCGTATTAAGGGTGTATAGCTGAAAGCCATCCTATTTTTATGTTATTTCCGTCAATTTAGCCATGAGGTGTTTATGTTTGGGTTTATCCTCAAAAACTGCCCTGTAAAAAAATTCCACAAAATGGACTAAGCAATAAGGTCAAGGTCTGATATAGCCCAGTTTTGTATATATATTCTATGTTCAACCTCATAAATACATTTTTAAATCTACGATCTATTTTATTTTTAAAATCTTATGGCGATGCAGGAGTTTTCTAAATTTAAAAAACTAAGTTCTAAAAGATTTATAATCTGACCTTGTTGTCGGAAAATTAAGTGGGTCACAAACTTGTGTCCAATTTTAATTATATTTGAGTAATCGAGTTTATTATATTCTATCGATCAAGTAGTTTTGTCCTAATTTGTTAGTTTTACGAACGAAAATATTGACGTCACAATTGATGAATTATTATTCGGGTCATTTTCCTATTTGTCTAGCTGGATGATTCAAATTGACTGACATGATTGAAATTAAATTATAAATTCATCAATACTAATGTTAATTGAATTGAGAGCATGCTTGACGTAGATTTTTTTAAAATAAATCTTGTGAAAAGTAATTTTTTTGAAGAATGTGAAATTAAAAGATAATAAAAAGCTATGGGTTCAAGTGCAAATCCATTTTATTAA
>NW_019233894.1:0-2441 GCF_002742605.1 Olea europaea var. sylvestris
ACTTCGGGTTCGTTACTTTTGGCAAATTGCTACTCTAAACAGATTGGAATCGAGCTAATGAAAAGTTGATTTTGATTTCATGAAAACTTCGGGTTTGTTCCTTTTTGACGAATTGCTAGTCTAAATCGTTTGGAATCGAGCTAAAGAAAAGTTGATTTTTATTTCACGATAACTTCGGGTTTGTTCGTTTTTGGCGATTTACTAGTCTAATTCGATTGGAATCGAGACAAAGAAAACTGGTTTTTCATTTCCTGATAACTTCGGATTTGTTCGTTTTTGGAGAATTGCTAGTCTAATTCGATTGGAATTGAGCTAATGAATAGTGGCTTTTCATTTCATGATAACTACGTGTTTGTTCTTTTTTAGCGAATTGATAGTCCAATTCAATTGGAATTGAGCCAATGAAAAGTGGATTTAAATTTCATGATAACTTCGGCTTTGTTCGTTTTTTGCGAATTGCAAGTCTAATTCGATTGGAATCGAGCCAAAGAAAAGTGCTTTTTCATTTCATGATAACTTCGGGTTTGTTCATTTTCGACGAATTGCTAGTCTAAATCTGTTGGAATTGAGCCAAAGAAAAGTCGTTTTTAATTTCATGATAACTTCGGGTTTGTTCATTTTCGGCAAATTGCTAGTCTAAATCGATTGGAATCGAGCCAAAGAAAAGCGATTTTTCATATCAGGATAACTTCGGGTTTGTTCCTTTTTGGCGAATTGCTCGTCAAATTCGATTGGAATCGAGCTAATGAAAAGTGGTTTTTGATTTCACGATAACTTCAGATTTGTTCATTTTTGGCGAATTGCTAGTCTAATTCGATTGGAATTGAGCCAAAGAAAAGCGGATTTTCATTTCATGATAACTTTGGGTTTGTTCCTTTTTGGCGAATTGATCGTCTTATTCGATTGGAATCAAGCCAATGAAAAGTGTCTCATGATTTTATGATAACTTCGGGTTTTCTCGTTTTTGGGAATTGCTATTCTAAATCGATTGGAATTGAGCCAACGAAAAGTGGATTTTGATTTCATGATAACTTTGGGTTCGTTACTTTTTGGCGAATTGCTAGTCGAATTCGATTTGAATCGAGCCAACGAAAAGTGGCTTTTAATTTCATGGTAACTTTGGGTTAATTCATTTTTGGCGAATTGCTAGTCGAATTCGATTTGAATCGAGCCAACGAAAAGTGGCTTTTAATTTCATGGTAACTTTGGGTTAATTCATTTTTGGCGAATTGCTAGTCGAATTCGATTTGAATCGAGCCAACGAAAAGTGGCTTTTAATTTCATGGTAACTTTGGGTTAATTCATTTTTGGCGAATTGCTAGTCGAATTCGATTTGAATCGAGCCAACGAAAAGTGGCTTTTAATTTCATGGTAACTTTGGGTTAATTCATTTTTGGCGAATTGCTAGTCTAATTCGATTGGAATCGAGCCAAAGAAAAGTGGTTTTTCATTTCATGATAACTTCGGGTTCGTTACTTTTTGGCGAATTGCTAGTCTAAATCGATTGGGATCGTGCTAATGAAAATTTGATTTTGATTTCATGATAACTTTGGGTTCGTTACTTTTTGGCGAATTGCTAGTCTAAATCGATTGGGATCGAGCTAATGAAAAGTTGATTTTGATTTCATGATAACTTCGGGTTTGTTCGTTTTTGACGAATTGCTAGTCTAAATCGATTGGAATCGTGCTAATGAAAAGTTGATTTTGATTTCATGACAACTTTGGGTTTGTTCGTTTTTGGCAATTTACTAGTCTAATTCCATTGGAATCGAGACAAAGAAAAGTGGTTTTTCATTTCTTGATAACTTCGGATTTGTTTTTTTTTTGGAGAATTGCTAGTCTAATTCGATTGGAATCAAGCCAATGAATAGTGGTTTTTCATTTCATGATAACTACGTGTTTGTTTGTTTTTAGCGAATCGATAGTCCAATTCAATTGGAATTGAGCCAATGAAAAGTGGATTTAAATTCCATGATAACTTCGGGTTTGTTCATTTTTTGCGAATTGCTAGTCTAAATCGATTGGAATCGAGCGAATGAAAAATGGCTTTTGATTTCATGATAACTTCGACTTTGTTCGTTTTTGGCGAATTGCTAGTCTAATTCGATTGGAATAGAGCCAAAGAGAAGTGGTTTTTAATTTCATGATAACTTCGGGTTTGTTCATTTTCGGCGAATTGCTAGTCTAAATCGATTGGAATCGAGCCAAAGAAAAGCGGTTTTTCATTTCAGGATAACTTCGGGTTTGTTCCTTTTGGGCGAATTGCTGGTCAAATTCGATTGGAATCGAGCTAATGAAAAGTGGTTTTTGATTTCATGATAACTTCGGACTTGTTCGTTTTTTACGAATTGCTAGTCAAATTAGATTGGAATCGAGCCAAAGAAAAGCGGTTTTTCATTTCATGATAACTTCGGGTTTGTTCCTTTTTGGCGAATTGATCG
>NW_019233895.1:0-2441 GCF_002742605.1 Olea europaea var. sylvestris
CGACATCATCGTGACGTACGAGGGATTTCAGCCGTTTTTAGAAAGAATGAGCACTTGCATATTTGGAACACTTGGAGAGTCGGTGTACAAAGAACTGAGCGTAACTTTTGCACACGGTCTCCGTTTTGGGCCCATATGTACTTTTTGGAAATGCAGCGACCGTTTTGGATTGAACTCACCACTTCGCCGTGACGTATGAGGGATTTTGGACATTTTCCGAAAGAATAAGCACTTGCATATTTGGAATGCTTGGAGAGTCGGCGTACGAAGAATTGAGCGTAAGTTTTGCACACGATGTCCATTTTTGGGCCCATAAGTACTTTTCAGAAATGTAGCAACCATTCTGGATTGAACTCACGACTTCATCGTGACGTAAGAGGGATTTTAGCCATTTTTAGAAAGAATGGGCACTTGCTTATTTGGAACGCTTGGAGAGTCGGCGTACGAAGTATTGAGCGTAACTTTTGCATGCGTTGTACTTTTTGGGAAAATAAGTACTTTTTGGAAATGTAGCGACCATTTTGGATTGAACTCACCACTTCATCATGACGTATGAGGGATTTTGGCTATTTTTCGAAACAATGAGTACTTGCATATTTGGAACGCTTGGATTGTCGGCGTAACAAGAATTGAGCGTAACTTTTGCACACGGCGTCCATTTTGGGCCCATATGTACTTTTCAGAAATGTAGCGATCATTTTGGATTGTACTCACGACATCATCATGACGTACGAGGGATTTCAGCCATTTTTAGAAAGAATGAGCACTTGCATATTTGGAACGCTTGGAGAGTCGACGTACGAAGAACTGAGCGTAACTTTTACACACGGTGTCCGTTTTGGGTCCATAAGTACTTTTTGGAAATGCAACGACCGTTTTGGATTGAACTCACCACTTCATCGTGACGTACGAGGGATTTCGGCCATTTTTCGAAAGAATGAGCACTTGCTTATTTGGAACGCTTGGAGAGTCGGCGTACGAAGAATTGAGCGTAAGTTTTGCACACGATGTCCGTTTTTGGGCCCATAAGTACTTTTCAGAAATGTAGCGACCATTCTGGATTGAACTCACGACTTCATCGTGACGTACGAGGGATTTCGGCCATTTTTCGAAAGAATGAGCACTTGCTTATTTGGAACGCTTGGAGAGTCGGCGTACGAAGAATTGAGCGTAAGTTTTGCACACGATGTCCGTTTTTGGGCCCATAAGTACTTTTCAGAAATGTAGCGACCATTCTGGATTGAACTCACGACTTCATCGTGACGTACGAGGGATTTCGGCCATTTTTCGAAAGAATGAGCACTTGCTTATTTGGAACGCTTGGAGAGTCGGCGTACGAAGAATTGAGCGTAAGTTTTGCACACGATGTCCGTTTTTGGGCCCATAAGTACTTTTCAGAAATGTAGCGACCATTCTGGATTGAACTCACGACTTCATCGTGACGTACGAGGGATTTTAGCCATTTTGAGAAAGAATGGGCACTTGCATATTTGGAACGCTTGGAGAGTCGGCGTACGAAGAATTGAGCGTAACTTTTGCACGCGTCGTCCTTTTTGGGAAAATAAGTACTTTTTGGAAATGTAGCGACCATTATGGATTGAACTCACCACTTCGTCATGACGTATGAGGGATTTCGGCCATTTTTCGAAACAATGAGTACTTGCATATTTGGAACGCTTGGATAGTCGGCGTACGAAGAAATGAGCGCAACTTTTGCACACGGTGTTCGTTTTGGGCCCATAAGTACTTTTTGGAAATATAGCGACCGATTTGGATTGAACTCACCTCTTCCCCGTGACGTATGAGGGATTGCGGCCATTTTTCAAAAGAATGAGCACTTACATATATGGAACGCTTGGATAGTCGGCGTACGAAGAAATGAGCGCAACTTTTGCACACGGTGTTCGTTTTGGGCCCATAAGTACTTTTTGGAAATATAGCGACCGATTTGGATTGAACTCACCTCTTCCCCGTGACGTATGAGGGATTTCGGCCATTTTTCGAAACAATGAGTACTTGCATATTTAGAACGCTTGGATTGTCGGCGTAAGAAGAATTGAGCGTAACTTTTGCACACGGTGTCCGTTTTGGGCCCATAAGTACTTTTTGAAAATGTAGCGACGGTTTTGGTTTGAACTCACCTCTTCCCCGTGACGTATGAGGGATTTCGGCCATTTTTCAAAAGAATGAGCACTTACATATATGGAACGCTTGGATAGTCGGCGTACGAAGAAATGAGCGCAACTTTTGCACACGGTGTTCGTTTTGGGCTCATAAGTACTTTTTGGAAATGTAGCGACCGTTTTGGGTTGAACTCACCACTTCGTCGTGACTTAAGAGGGATTTCGGCCATTTTTGGAAAGAATGAGCACTTGCATATTTGGAGCGCTTGGATTCTCCGCGTTAGAAGAATCGAGCGTAACTTTTGAAAACGGCGTCCG